>NW_021604600.1:5583801-5612833 GCF_004785775.1 Grammomys surdaster
CTCTCTCTCTCTCTCTCTCTCTCTCTCTCTCTCTCTCTCTCTCTCTCTCAACTTATAGTTTCACTAATTGCTAGCTGTCCTGCTAGCTGACTCCAGAGATCAACCCAGGTCTACCTGTCTCTTCACTTCCCAATGCTAGGGTTACAGATACATGTGCCTTGCTGACCTTATATACACTGGGGATCCAAACTCAAGTTTGCATTCTTGTACAGCATGTACTTCACCAACTGCGCCATCTTCCAGGCCCCTTCTTACTAATTTGATATATACACTGCATCACTGTTCCTTGCATACACTCCACTGCAGTACAAAACACTCGTGCTCTCCTCATATCAAACACTAACGTTGTTCCTATTGCCTGACTCCCCCATCCCCTCTACCCTCTGCATGGACTTGTCTCCAATTGACTTAGCTACAAAATGGAGCACATGAACTACTTTTTTTCTAAGGCAGTGATGAATTCAGTTGTTTTCTAAAAACCTAAGCAAATTTGATAGCATATGGACAGAACATATGGAATTATCTCCAAGGGTTTCAGGTGTGTTTCCCAGTCAATGTTCTTCAGTTTCTGTCATTTGCCAAGCTGAGCTCCTGAGTTTGTCTTCCTGATAACCAAGTTACTGAAGCAAACACTTACTTCCTCTATGCACAAGCCTTGTTAAAACCCAAGAGAACTTCTCTTCCCCAACATTAAAACAGTCCTGAATCTCTCACTGCCTGTACTAACTTACTTGAGCTGCCTAATCCCAAGCTAATCATGTCTAGGAGGGATATAGTATATATCAGTCAACTAAAAGCAAAGTTAGATTTGTCCAAACTATGAGCTTTTTCTTAATAAAACACATTGATGTTGAGGAAAATGCCAACATTGTTTTCCATGTAGTTACTTCTTTCTCTCAAAACCTTAATATATATTTAATTAAAGAGACTATGAGCCAGTGCAAATTATATTCCTAAACCAGTTCAATATGGGCTTTGCAGACAGCTAAAATCTTTTTTAAAATGAGACACATAGACACCCATGCACTCCAGAGAAGTGTGTAAGCTTGGCACAATGCTGTTGTAAAGTATTCCGGCTTGAACAGTAAAAATATGTAATTACAAAGAGGAAGGTAATTCCTATGTGCTAGAAAAGATAACCAAAAAAGGAAGAGGAGGAAGAGAAGGAAAAGAAGAGAAGGAAGAGGAGGAGGAGGCAGGAAAGGAGGAGGAGGAAGAGAAGAAGGGAGGAGGAAAAGGAAAGAAAGAGGCAAAAATAGGGAAGAAAGAAGAAAGGAAGAAAGAAAGGGGAAAAAGAAGGAAGATGGAGAAAAGCAAGAGGAAGGTAGACCATAGCCCCATTTTATTCCAATTCTTTTCCCTCAGGATTTCATTGTCTCTTGATTTACCAAGGACTGACTCAACTCCTTTATCTAATCATCAGTGCTTTGATCTATGCTCCCACTTCCTGAATCCATTCTGTTACTTGTAGGAAACTGACCCTATAGATTGAGTAGTTTGAAATTCTTCATATTCAGTGAGTGAACAGCCCAGAAGTCAGTGGATATGGTACAAACAGAAGGGTCAGGTCACTAGGGTGTCTGTGTGTCATTTTCTGAGTCACTTAACCAGAGAGCATAACAGCCCATTCCTGCTGCAGCCACAGCCTGTGGGAAGCATCTCTGTCTGACACACTCTGGACTTGAGTTTCTCTAGTTTCCTCCATTTCTTCTTCAGACCCATGTGTGTTCTGCTTCCATTATGATGGCTTTAGCACTGCATCTTGGTAGCACTGTGTATGGACACCCCTTCAGTGTGCCATGTGCTTCTGGCTAGAACTCTGGGTGTGCTCCTTTTATTCAACATCCTTATCTGATTAGAAAATCACTCCTGAGGACATACATATGTGTGTATGTACACACACACACACACACATATTGCCCAAGTTACAGTGGATGAACTACAGCAAACTTGGTATTGCATGAAGTAAAATCAATAAAGGTCAATAAACTGCAAATCAAACTCCTCTTGTACTAAAGGGCAAGAGAGAACCAGAGCCTGGAAGTCCAAGAGCTTCGTGGACTGACTGAAGTAAGGTGGTTTACCTCCACTTAACTTTCCTTCATAGCTAAAATAATCACCCTGGAGGAAAGGTCATGCTGAGACTTAACATTTTTCCATGTACAATACCTAGGACTTAGCCAAAAATTCCTAAGTTCAGAAGACCTGAGACTAAACAGAACCACAATGAAAATACTCAAGATGATTAAGGTTCTGGAAGTAGACACGGGATTTAAAATAGTTCTGGCTAGTCTGGTGAACCAAATTAATAAAAGGCTAAGGGATTTTAACAGAAGACCTGGAATCTATTTTTTAAAAGTGCTTTCAAAAATGCTTTCAAATCTGTTGTGTGTGGAAGTAAACAGCTAGAATCCCAGTGCCCAGCTGAGTTTGGAGGATGGAGCCTTCAAAACTAGCCTGGTTTGTAGAGTAAGACCCTGAGAATTGATGTGCCTGGATTGGGGATACCTGTGGGGGCACCCTCTCAGAAGCAAAGGGAAGGAGGATGGGGGAGAGACTATCTGAGAGGGTGATTGGGAGGGACAGTTTGGTGGATATAAATAAATAAATTTAAATTAAAAACCCCAATGGCTTGGATATACCTCCATGGGGTTGTGCTTCTTTAGCATATGAAAGGTCCCAGCTTCAGTCATCAGTACTGCAAAATATGAGAATGAGAAATTAAGTAACTATATTTGAGAACTCAGTAAGCAGTTTAACATCAGATTAGAAGAAACTAAAAGAAAAATCACTGAACTAAAAAACAGATATTTACAAAGAAAGGAAAAAAGAAAGAAAGAAAGAAAGAAAGGAAGGAAGGAAGGAAGGAAGGAAGGAAGGAAGGAAGGAAGAAAAGAAAAACTGATACATAATGTATCAAAAACAGACCCAAAAAGTTGAGATAAAACAAACAAACAAGCAAACAAGCCAGGCTGGTGATATGGTTCAACAAGTGAACATACCAGCTACAAAGCCCAACACACTGAGTTCAAATCATATTGTGGAAGGAGAGAACTGACTCCTGAAAGTTGTCTTCTGACCACCATATTTCACTTATGCTATGACAAGCATTCACACACACAACAAATAAATAAATAAATAGCTAAATAAAATAACATAGGAGACTTATGGGCAAAATGAAATGAATTAACATTCTGAAATTTGACTTTTACAAAGATGCGAATGATCTCTATGTGTTTATCTATCACCTGTCTATCATCTATCTCCTCTTCATCCCTCCCTGGCTGCTCACCTGCTTGCTGGCTCCAGCCCTGGGTAATAAACACAGGGCTTCAAGTGTGACCGTCAGTGGGAATGATGACTATCATGTACCACCCATCTACCATTCATCTATCTATCTATCTATCTATCTATCTATCTATCTATCCATCTATCCATTTATGTATCTATCTAGTACCCACCTATCATTTATCTATTTACCTATTGATCTCTCAAATCTGCTTGTGAAAATAAAGATACAGAAGCTGAATAACTAAAGATACAGAAGTAGAGAGTGGAGTAAAAATGGCCACCTGAAAACTATTAGTTATGGATTTTGCTGAAATCTTGTGCAGGATAAAAACAAACAAACCTACAGTTGCTTATGGGAGCACATTCTTAGAAAACAACAAAAACCCAAATACAAAGGGAAAGTTGTAAAAGCACCTAGAATAAAGGGCATGTTGGGGTAGACGCCATCAAAGAGGTAACAATGAAACTGATAGTCCCATTCCTCGGAGAAATAATGGAATCTGGAAGATAATGCAATGATTTTTTTCAAAAATGCTATAAGAAGATAATTATAATCTTTGTAAAAATATCTTTTAAAAATGAAAGTAAAATATATTATTAAACAAACAATAACTGTAAGTTCGTCTCTAGGGCATTACCCAGTGAGTTGTGCAAGGAAGGGGTCTTAGATACAGGCAATGTTCAGTTTGATGGGATCTGTGCTTTCCTCTGTGCTTGCCATACATATTAGCAAAGAAACTGATTATAGACGTATAAAACATTTCTTTCTTCTTCCTTCCCCTCTCCAGTCCCCTGCCTTCCTTTCCCCCCTCTCTTTTTTCTACTTTTCTTTCCTTCCTCATTACTTTAATCTGCTCTTATACACACAGACACATACAGATAGATGATAGATAGATAGATAGATAGATAGATAGATAGATAGATAGATAGATAGATAGAGAATAAGAAACTTATGTGTCAAAATGAAATGAATTAACCTTGTGGAATTTGAGTTTCATAAAGAAGGGAATGATCTCTGCGTGCTTATCTCTCACCTATCTATCATCTATCTCTTTTCCATCCCTCCCTAGCTGCTTATCTGCTTGCCTCAGTTCTGAGGAATAAGCCTGGGGCTTCATGCACGTTTGGCTGGTGTGCTACCACCAAGCTTCATATATCCCCAGCCAGCTCTAACTCTTTGCTCCACTTCATAGAAAAACTTGAGAACTCTGTCTAATCTTAATAGACCAAACTGTTATTCATGCTTGCCTTCTGGAAACATCTGTCAATCTGAACAGTGGTGTGATGGCAAATTCTTTCAGTTTCCTGAAGTTTCAGTGGCTATATATCTTTAGATTCTTCTATGGTGTCACCCTCCTAGCTTGTCTTCTAAAATTGAAACAGAATGGAGCCCTTTTTAATCCATACTTTTTCCTCTATCCTTGTCAACAGGTCACACTTGAAAGGTGACAGGTGTTCTCAATTGAATTCATAAGAAGTCAGCATGCTTTTCCACAAACTTTCTAGGTCTCTGTGATCATATAATATTTGTCTTAGCTACTCAACCTTCCATGTAACATGACAGAATCCATTGACAACACATGAATTAACATGCTCCATTCCAATAAAACTTTATTAATGAAACAGATGATGAACACAACTTAGCCCAAGGGCTATAGTATGTTGATGCCTATAAGGACATTCACATTGGAAGCTCTTGCACTTTTTGTTATGAACATGTTTGAAAGATTCATTTCCATTATGATAACTTGCTGTGTCAGCTTGGCTGGGTCATTGTCCACAGATGTAGACAAAGCATAATTTAGATGTTTCTATGAAGAGTTTAAAATGAGATTAAAATTTAAAGTAATAGAATTAATCAAGCAGATTACTTCCACCAAGTATGTGGTCCTCAACCAATCAGTTAGGAACTTTAATAAAACAATGGCCACCTTCCTAGGAGATGATGGTAGTTCAACCAATAATTACCTTCAGAGTCAACACGCACGCGTGCGCACACACACACACACACACACACTTCATTTTATTATTCTGGAGAACCTCGATCAACATACTCCCAAGCTGCATTCTGTAAGATTCTTTGTCCTGAGCGTTACTGTATTTCCAGTCACCACCCTGACAGCAGCTAGTTCATTTTCCTTCAAACTCCCCTCCAAGAAGTAGATTCTTTATAGACAAATTATCACATCTCTTTCATGTATAAAATTCGCAAATTGAAACACAAATGTCTAACCTATGCCTGCAAGCCTGTGGAAGGGTGAGTCCTGGCGCCCTGGAATGAGCTCATCTTCCTAACAGGACACCTCTCTTTTAGCTCCAGTGTTGCCAGTGTTGCAATGTACCTTCTTCTATCCTTCTGCTCTTCCTTCTGCCCTGTAACAGCCATCTCCTAGTAGTCAGAGCTGCTCCTCACTGACCCGTCTGCAAGGCCTCTCGGGTACTGAGATCACAAGTGTGTACTGCCATCCCCAGTCTCATTTTTAAAATAAAAGACAGACATCCAGCACTCTTTGATCTTTATAATTTCTCAAATTTGTCAGAATTTAAAATTCCGTTTCTCTGCCAGTCTTTCCAGATTCTTTTTTCCCTGTGATCTCTGCACTCCACACTGTATCATGTGATCTGGCTCTGATTTCTCTCTGCAGTTGGCTTTTCTACCTCCAGACCTTGGCCATCTATTGCTCCTACATATCTTGCTTTTGTTTCCCTAACTGAATCTAGCCCTTTCTCTCACATGAAGTATTTCTAGATTACAGGATATAAGTAAGTCAATAGTTCTTCCTTAAGATGAATAACACCCTCTTGTGCTTCCCCAGTATCACTGACTAGGGATTTCTGTTGTTCCTGCCAGTAGGCTGTGTACTGTCTGCTCTAGAATGGAGAACATCTCTCATTCATTTGTTCTCAGAACACAAACAGTCCTGAAATTCATGGTGTCTAAGCTCTCAGGTTCTGACTAATTAACTAGAATTCTTACTCCACCTTGTTGATCAGGGTGCCCGGCTGTTTGCCTCTTCCCAGGTCTTAGCCTCATTTCTCACCTAGGGCTAAACAGTGATCCTCTACCCTCAGCCCTGGGTCCCCAGGTGGTCCTAATCTTCTCTCAAGCCTGGCTACTCAGATGGAACTGAGCTCACATCTCTCTGTGTAGCTCATTTGCTCAAAAGTTTTCAGAGGGGCTGAGCTTGAGCACTTGCTCTGACCACAGTTCAGCCAGAGAAGCTGCTCTGTCTTGACCAATCCTGGTCTGCTTCTAGCCCACCCACTTGACACCTTCTCCATTTCTGATGGATAATCTTTACTCCAACCCCTGAAGAATATCTGAGAGACAACTTATCATTTTAAAATTTTATTTTACTTTCCAGAATAAGTTTAAACCCTAAATTTACCAGTGGCTACATATAAAAATTTGATCAAGCTATTGCTGTTTTGTGGGTCTTCGTTTTCCCATGACACCTACAACACACAGAGAAAATCAAAGGTAATGTGTTTTAAATTACTTAGTGTACAGGAGTCACAATTTGAGAATTAATTAATAATGATGCAACAACAGCCTTTCCTCTCCCCACGGAATCTCTAACTCTCTGTCTCCCCATTCTCCCCCCTGCCAGCCTCTTTCCCCCAACTTTTCCAACTCTCTTCTGATAGATAATTTTGCTAATAAGGATGTTAATGAATTCCAGCTGTGACAGCACAATTGCCCATACCAGCTGACTCATTGTTGAGATATAAGCCATCAGCACATGAATCAGACAGGATGAGAGGAAGAGGAGAGAGGAGGGTGAACAGAGGATCCCGCTGTTAAGTGACAAGTGACAGAAGAGAGAAAAAATGAGGTAGAGGACTGGGAGATGGCTCTGTGGATAAAGCACTTGCAGTGCTAGACTGAAGACTAGCGTTTGGATCCCCACCATCCACATAAGAGTTGGCAGATTTCACACCTCACCTGTAATCCCAACCCTTAGGATGTGAAGACAGGTTATCCTTGGGACAAGCTACTTAGCTAGACTAGCTGAATTTGGGGGACTCTTATTTCAGCCAAATACCATGCCTCCATAAACAAAGAAGAGAGTACTGGAGAAAGATACGAAATATCAGGCTTACTTGTATACATGCATACATACACACACACACACACACACACACACACATACACACACACACATACACACACACACATACACGCACGCACGCACGCACACACACGTGCCCACTCACCAGTGTGTCTACACCCATTCAAACACACATACCTGAGGGAACACCACACTCACATACAGAGAGTTTAATTATATACTCAGTACTACACTCTGAACCTGGGTCATAAGGAAATTAATTAACTAGTTAAATATTAGATAGGTGAGGTGCTGCTTTTCAGCCAAGTGGAAACGGTTAAAACTTCTTACCGTATTCAACCTCTACCAGAGGCCAGATAGATTGCTGCAGGAGGGGCGGCCAATGTAGAATGTAACCATCCAGAGTAAAAGCTGAAAGTGAGATTTGCCATCTGAGATCCAGGCCAAGGAAGGAAGGAAAAATGAAGAGAGAATGGAGGACACAAAGCAAGAAGAGCCACCAGCCTTCCTGACTGTCTTATCTTGGATGAGTTTCCAGGGTGACAGAGGCAGGTTTCTCAATACATATACAACTCAGAACGGTTTCCCATATGTGATGTTCATGGAAGAATGTTCACTTCCTTCTGAGTTGTCTCTCTGTGGCCCTTGTCACCTCTCCCCATTTGTGTACAGGAAATATTTGTGAGATGGCTTTGTTAGTTTGCCAACAGCAGAGTGTGTTTACACTTACTAAGACTGTCACATCTTCAGTGGGAGATACATCTTACAAGACTCCTGTGGTGCAAGTGTGGTCCTATGTTGGCTGAAATGCTATCATCTAACACTATACAAACAACATGGAACAAATGACAGTGTTTAATGAATGTCTCCCAAATGCAGGTGCTTTCTCTCATGCAGTCTTCTCAAGCACTTGGCAAGGGTTCTACCCTTTGCATGATAAAAAGAGGGGCTCAGGAGTAGCAAATTATTTTCTAGAGCCACCAATATAGCATGAAGTTAAAAGCTAGGCAGTCTGATAGCAGAGAATGTGGCAGTAAATATTCAGTGACTTATTTAAAAAGAAGTGTTTGGTGAGTGTTCTAGTGTTTGTTCTGTGTTGCTTTGATAAACACTATGACTCAAAACATCTTGGGGGACTAAAAGTGTATTTTGTTACACTTCGAAGTTAGGGTCCATCACTTCTAGGTCAGAGTCCATCATTAAAGTAAATCAGGGCAGCAGTTCACATGGAAACTGAAGCAGAGACCATGGTGGAATGCTGCTGTCTGGCTTACTCCCAGACTTTGATCCAGCTTCCTTATCCAGCCCAAGTCTGCCAGTCTGTGTAACTATCCTATGCTATCCAGGAGATCTCTGGCCAAGTGAGAGAGTTCAAGCAAAGGGGAGAGGGTGCAAGTCGGGAGAGGGAAGTGCAACCTCAGCCTGCAGCCCACTGCTCCAAAGTTGGCAGTTGGCGAAGCAGCTAGACTCTGCACTGTGCAGAGTCAGGGAGGGGGTTGGGTAGCAGGCAAGGGGCAGCAGAGCTTCCAGTGGAGAAAGCTTCAGGAGAGCATTCTCTTCCTCAGGAAGTGTTAACAGCTCTCGTAGGAGAGAAGCTCTCCAGTGATCTGTGATGGAGTAATTCTCACACTTTTATTCCTTCTAGACAGCATCTTATATACATATTGGGGTGGGTTGGAGTCTGGCAGAAGATGCTTTCTATTGGCTTGGTCTGAGATGTTAGAGGATGCCTCATCTGCATGTGGAGGGGCTTGGGGCACTGCCCCTATGTGACTGATTGTCACTATCCTCTCAGTGGGGTGACAGGGGCCTTCTTTGTCAGAAGCAGACGAAGCTTCTACTATCCTCCCAAGTGGTTTTCTCTCAGAGGTTCTGGGTCTTCCAACCCACTCAACCTCCAAGTTTCCTGGCATGGTCTACTGTCCCACACAAATCCACTTGCTCACCCACAATGAGATGGGCCAGTCTTCCTCAAGTAGTAATCAAGAAAATGCCCCACACTGATATGCTCACAGGCCAACCTGATGAAAGCAATGCTCCTCTTGAGAGTCTCAGAGAACTCTGAGCTACATTGACAGGAGAACAGGAAGTCTGTATCATCCCTCCAAGAAGAGGAAGCAGAAAGATTGTAGGGGTAGGAAGACGGGAGGAATGCCGTGAAATGCACCCATCCAAACATAACCCAGTAAGTGCAATCACAAACACAAAGGCCTAATGGAAACCTACACAAGATAGAGCACTTTAACATTCTGTCCTAGATACAGTGGTGCCCTCAGGACCCCATCCATTCCTAAGAGCTCTTGACTGCATAGTGCCTCAGGAGGGGATATCATTCTCTTCAAAGGCATAGTCACTAGAGGACTATTTAGGATGAAGAAGGGGTTCCAAGGACAAGAAAGGGGGATACTACATGATAAGAGCAGTGAACATAATCACAATACAATGCATACATGTACAAAATTGTCCTAAAAGAATCTTAGAGCATTGGCAAACGTTTAAATATCTGAATTCTGCTTTAATATTCATGTACATGTGGCATTCTGACTTGGGCACCAGGGACTGGAGAGGTGGACCACACAGACTGATGATAGCATCCCTCAAGATCCAAAAACTGGCAAATGTGAGACCCTGGACCCCGACTCCAGCCTGCAACTTTCAATTTTATTTTTCTATTACACTCAGCTGCTTTCCAATTCACATGTCTTCATATTCAAAGAGGCTATTAACCTACTGCATCCCCACCACCTGAGGTCTGCAGAGCCATGCAGACAGAGTTAGCATCTTTGTAAATAAACATCACTGGAGACTGAACTCATCAGCCTGGAGGAATGCCATCTCTTGTCTTTCAAACAGGATAAATATCATTGCTCTCCTGGAGGAAGTAGAGGATGAAGGTAACATGACCCCTTGGCATCTCCAGCTCTGTGGATATTGGCTTCCTTCCCAGGGTCCTCCACTCTATATAGAGAGGCATGAACCAGCTGGTTCCAAGGTCCTTTCAGACTTCATAGGAAGTAACTTACTTTTTTTAGTACTTGCCAAAACAGACTTCAACATTCTTGGAACCAGGAGTTCAATAGAAAAACAAATATGGGCAATTTCAGGCAGGTGCAACAACCTAGGCCCAGCTGTTTGGGAGGCTGAAACAGGAAGATTACGAACTTGAGGTCTTCCTGGGCTACAAAATGAGTTCAAGGTGTTGTGTTTTATAAAATAGAAAGAGAGCCAAGGATATGCTTTGTAGAGTCAGGTATGATGAGGTGGAAGGGGGGTGCCTTGGTGGGCCCATGCTGAGCCATCCCTCCCCGCTGAGGTACCAGCCATACAACTGGTATAGCATGGAATAGAGTTTAAGGCATGGGAAGGGAGGAGAGAAGAGAGAGAGAGAGAGAGAGAGAGAGAGAGAGAGAGAGAGACAGAGAGACAGAGAGAGAGACAGAGAGAGATAGAGACAGAGAGACACAGAGAGAGACAAAGAGACAGAGAGAGACACAGAGAAAGAAACAGACAGACAGACAGACAGACAGACTGACTGACTGACTGACTGACTGAAATAGAAGAGGAGAGTCCTCTAGCCAGGAAAACATGGAGGGGCAAGGGGAGGGATGGAGAATGGAGTCAAGGAGAGAAGGAGCAGAGAGTAAGAGAGTAAGAGCAAGAGAGTAAGAAGGGGGCAAACAACCCCTTTTATAGTAAGCCAGGCATACCTGGTTATTGCCAGGTAACTGTGGAGCAGAGCTTAGAAGGAATGCTAACACAAGGCCTACCTGAACAACTTGTCCAGACCGTATCTCAAAAAAAAAAGGAAGCAAGAGAACAAGAGAAAACAGGAATATTAAAACTGGGGATGTAGGTTAGTGCTAGGGTACATGCCTAATACTTTCAATTCTCAGGGTTTAATCCTCAGCGCTGAAAAAAAAAGAACTATAACACTCCCCTTTTCTGACATTTCCCAATCTCCTAGAAGGTACCCTGGAACTAATAATTACAAGATTTTTCTATAAACTTTAAAATACAGAAGCGGGATGTTAGCTGGAGACCTTAGCTTTGCCTACTATTGCAGCTCTTCCCCCAATGGGACAGCTTCTTCTAGGGAAGCTAACCTTAGTGGGTAGTAATTTGAGGATGCTGGAATTCAGAAACCAGGTGGACGGATCTAGATTTAGTTCCCATGTTCTAATCTAGTTACTTCAATTGTAGAATGGACATTTCCTCCTCGAACGTGATCAAGTGAGTTGACATGGGAAAAGCCTAGCTCAGAGGGAGCGAGATGCTCAGCTGATCAGCAGAGGAAAGCCAAGGCCCATAAGCAGTCTGAGGTTCCCAGTATACTACAGTGCTGGCTTGGGTTGTGGCACATGGTGGGGTAGAGCAGGTAGGAAACAGGAGAGAGGAATGGAGAGGGGAGAGACGCAGAAAGGGACAGTGAAGGGAGAGGGGGAAAGGGAGGAAAAGAGAAAAAGGGGGAAGGGGTGTTAGGATAAGGCAGCGGATACCTCTGGCTGGTCCAGGGCCAAAGTGTGCCACTAAGAGATCACAGTATGCAACAGATCTAGCACAAGAGGTTTATTGGGGGACAGGGAGAGCAAAAGGCCACCTTAGAGTGGGGACATGAGAGAGATACAAACAGTGGGAGACAGAGAGAATGAACAAGATATTGATCTTTTAAAGGGGGTGCCTGTCAAATAATATGAAACTCATAGGACAGCTGAAAGGCAGTTTCCCTGGCTGAGGCAGGTAATGAAGGAAGCTGATACTGCGGACTTACTAAAAGGAAGGCTGGTGGAGCAACACATTCACAACAAGAGGAAGAGAAGGAAAAGGAGGAACGGAGAGAAGGAGGGAGATCAAGAGCCCAGGTAGGGGGAAGAGGAGAAATCTGGATGATGGGCTGGGAGAACCTGCCAGACAAGAAGCACTGACCAAGCCCTTGATTTTTAAAAGGGTAATTGATAAAGTCTTCCTGTTTTTCTGTCTTCCCTCTGGCTGGTTCTCAATGTTCATGAAGGCTAGGCTGTTTGCAAAGAAAACTTCTGCCCTTTGTGAGAAGAGATACTTGCTCCTAAAGGTATGTGAACCGAGGCACAGCCCAGCAAGTCAGAATTTATGAGTCAAACAGTACAGTGCCCTGCTCCACTAGCCTTCCCACCCCTCGTGGCTTCTGATTTGTTTACCAGCCCTTGTAAGCTCATAGTCAGAGAGACCTGAAAGTTGTAGGCGTTTGAGGAACTCTTCAAGCAAACCTCCTTGTTTACTCCCCACAGGCCTTGCTGGGAAGTATTTAGCAAGCATATTCCTGAAGGCCACACTCCTTGTAAGAAACCCCATTGGTGATTTAATTAAGCCTACGTAAATGCTAAATGGGATTCAACCAGGATGGGATTTGCTGATTTGTATGTGCTGAAATAAATTTCTTGTTCCGTTCTAATTGAATAGATTGAACACAGACCGTATTTGTTCTTATCCTGCAGCCACTTCCACGGGAGCGATAAATTGGAAATGTAATCTGGCTTGGTTTTCTCCCTGAGAAACACCACTCTGCCAGGAGTGAAAGAACAGAAGGACTGAAAACATCTTTTCATCTCACAAAGTCAAGCGTCACAACCCAAGGTACTTCTAAAATGTTATATATGTATGTATGCATGAAGTATATATTGTGTATACATATATATTCACTGCTCAAAATATCATCGTTGTAACCCAAGTGCCCCATGTATGGTCAGTAAGGTAGAATATTAAAATAACCCTGCTAGAGATTATTATCATTGTTTGGGTTTTTTTTTAATGTAAGTTTTGCATGTAGATCCAAGGAAGTACTGATACTTTTGAGAGAAGCTACATACATGAAGATGTCCCTTGCCAGACTATAATGCTAAAACCGATGGAATAACAAAGAAATTTTGGAACAACATCTGAGGAGGAAATCAGTAAGTCTGTTCTGATGCTTTTTCAATAGAAAAACAGGCAACTTTACAGTGGAGGTTACAAAGATTATGTGGGAAAATACTTGAGGTATAATGTGAGTTAAATTTACATACTATCCTTGTTACTTTAACAGTCAGTCAGACACAGTCATGAGTCACCTGAGAAGAAGGTCTCAACTGAGGAATTTCTTAATCAGATTAAGCCATGGGCATGTGTATGTATTGGGGGGCAGTCTTTATTATTGATTGATGCAGAAAGGCCCTGACTACTATGAGAGGCACCATTTCCTGAGTGAGTTTTTCTTAGCTGTATAAAAAAGCAGTATTGTGGATTTTGTTCTTCTTGCCCTGGCCTTCCACAGTGATGGACTGTCACCTGCGAGCTACAACAAACCCATTCTTCCTCCAATGCTTTTGGTCCAAGCATTTTATCACAGCCACAGAAAGAAAACCAGAGCACAAACTATGATTGCCCTGTTTCTTGTGTTTTATTTTAAGATGACAGTTTGCACTAAATACCCAGAATATGAAGAATCACAGAGCAGAAAGATAGAATTCGTGGTATTAAGACTGGAAAAGGCAAGGAAGGGCTTGGCTGAAGATGGACGAATGGGTTCTGAGAAAGATGCAAGCATCCATTTCACAACACCATAGTCCAATGCTACTAAGATGCTTACTTAAAATAGTTTAAATGATAGTTTTCAAAAACAACAACAACAACAATAAAAACAACAACAACAAAACACTTCAGGGCAGTGATGGTGCACGCCTTTAATCCCAGCACTTGGGAGGCAGAGGCAGGCAGATTTCTGAGTTCGAGGCCAGCCTGGTCTACAGAGTGAGTTCCAGGACAGCCAGGGCTACACAGAGAAACTCTGTCTCAAAAAACAGACTAACAAACAAACAAACAGACAGACAAAAAAACCCACTAAAGTCAGGTATAATGATGGGAAGGGATGTTTTAACACATGTAGCCATTTATATAAGGTTAATATATCTGTGTTCCAAGCATCACTTTTTATAGGAAAAAAAATCCCTAAAACCTTTTTATTCAGCACCATGTAATATAGGATGAAGATCTCTAGCTGGAGTAGCCCTACTATGCTTCAGTGGTACCCTAGGCTTCATATCATCTACAATCGCCACTCAGAGCCCTGATCGGCCCTCCTAATCCTATACTTGCTCTTTCCCAGTCTCTGTTAACCATTCTATTAGCTATTAATATCCTGCAAGTCAGTGAGATCATATGAAACGTGTCTTCTCTATTTATTTCATTGAAAATAATGTTCTCCAGACTCTTCTGCATTGTATAAGAAGACAAAACATTGTTCTTTCTTGTAGCATTCCAGATTACCCCACTGTGTACATGTTCCACACACTCCTTATTCATTTGTCCTCTGGTACACATGTGCCCTGATTTTGTACCATAGCTCTAGTGAACAGTGAGTGCAGTGATGGTATTAGCCAGAGCCTGCCTTCAGCAACGTAGTGCCATCTGCCACATCATCACCAGCCACCAAATGAGACACACATGGCCTTTAAAATGTTCCTGTCATCACAGCCAGATCTCTGTCTCCTAGTTTCTGTATCTCTATCTCCTTCTCTCTTTCTGTATCTCTTTCTCTCTGTCATGTTAGATCTGTTGCATGGTATGATTGCTGTGGCATTTCTTGGCTCCAATCTGCCAAGGTTCTCTGCCCTATAGACCCTAACATTGGTGCCTGGGACTCAGAAGGATATCCTGGTTCCTGCATGCTCCCCACATAGGAGTCTAAGTCACACTGGAACCCTATTCCTCTTCTCCAATCCACCTGCAACAGACTCACTTTCTGGCTTATCAACTGTTAGGCAACCCATCCAACAGCAGCAGTTTTAAGTTTTCCCCGTGATCTGTGTAAACACTTCCATGAATCAGAGGGAGTGATTGGTGGGCATCTGGCATCCCTCTGGTATTCTTAGAGGCAGAGGTACCCCCTAGCCATGGTCTTTAAGGCTATGTTTGAATCTTTTTACTAACCCCATCTCTGACCATTTTCCTTAGTTTTTGAGCTTGAGTTTTCACATTTGGGCTTCATTTGACAGTCCTGGTACCAGGTGATGAACAAGGTGCTGACAGGTTGTGCTTGCCTTGTTTAGTCTCCATGAATCTTGACGAAACCTTGGACTTTAGGCCTTGGACCTTCCCCTCTTCCTCATAAATGGAAATGAGGGTTCCAAATTTATTTTTGCAATCAATTCTGTCCTCAATATCCCTTAGATAATCAACTCAAATGTAGATAGCCAGTCGATGGGGCAGGGGAAAGGAGGACACATTGCAGAAAGGAATTCTCCATTCCCTATTTCTTTTTTCTCTGTTTCAAGCCCTATTTGGTTTTGTTTGGTCTCCTCCAGTTCTTAACACACACACACACACACACACACACACACACACACACACACACCATATATATATATATATATATATATATATATATATATATATATACACACACACACAAAGTGTTCTGCCCTTAAGCTAGAGGTGATGGATCTGTAAGTTTGTTGCGAAGTGGTAGTCTGAGCCTGACCTAAAAGGCAAAAAGCAAAGAAGGCCAGCTGCCAGCAGTATGCACATGCCCAGTACACACCTGTTCCCCCTGCAGCATCCACCCTAAGCCAAGCTGCTGATGAGACTCTCCTAAGGTAGGTACTGATCATTTGTATTCTGCTGTCTTTTATTATCCACAAAAATTAATTCCAAATCCTCAAGTCCAATTCTTCAGCAGCTGTTTCCCTCTGGCCTGCTGTATCCTACACATGAACACATACCTATGTGCTTCTCTGGCTCCTGCAGCCTGCTTCCCTCTGACCTGCTGCATCTGCAGCCTGCTTCCCTCTGACCTGCTGCATCCACGTGGACATCTCCCTCCTCTCCTGCTCCCTCTTGGCTCTCTCTGGCTCCAGTCTGCAGTACCTCAGCTTCAGCTCTCAGCTCTCTCTTGAAGCTTATAGAAACACACCCACTTGGTGTACAGTTCTGTGACCCTCTCTCTCTTTTCCTCCGGGAACTCAGATTTTATTACTACAGCTTGGCTCCAGTGTAGTCCAATAGCCAAAAGAACTAGCATACTTGATTTCCAAACTCTTGTAGATTGTAACAACTTTTGCAGCTACACTAACAAATGGTCCTAAAGTCTCTTTATCTCTATGGTTATACAACTTTCCATTCTTAGATCTTTCATCTCTGTAATTTTTCTGTTCTCTGTTCTCAAACAATCTCTTAAGACTACACTGTAAACTCTTATCTCAGGATTCGTGTGTTTCTAATTGGGTATGGTTTAAAATCTATAAAATCTGTAATAAAATCTGGCTTTAAATTTGTAATAAAAGGCTTATAATTAAAAATCTATACATGGGGTATGTGTGTATGTGTATCTCATAGACTGAACTCTATATGTGTGTACATGTAATTTGGATTCAACTTTGTATGTATATGTGTATGTAACTTGGATTCAACTGTCATTTAAATTGCAGATGTTTTTAAATAGTGCCTTTCATCCATGGCCAATGACCTCCTTGGAATATAAGCAGCCACATGGCTGATAACCATCTTAATTATAGTTAAAGAATACACGCCATGCATGTGACTTCACCATCTTAATTTAAGATGACCACATGGTATAAAGCAACAATTGTAAAGTTTCTAGTCCTAATGAGTTCTCTGTTTATCACTCACTGTATTTCTGTTTTAGACTAAGGAAGCACCAATAAATCTCAAATAGTTTGGAGTGGTATAGATTTTTGTATGATGAGAAAAACTTAAGGTTATATTTGCTACAGCACACTATATATGTGATTCAACTCTGGTTTATAATATACTCTAGCTGGTTGTGGGTCCCTGTACTGGAGGGCTTCCCACAAAGATCTCTGCCGGCCAGGTTTGGGGGTCCAGGCCAAGGGGATAGAATGCGAGCAGAGAGAGGGAATTGCCTCCACTGCCTCCGCTACTGCCTCTGCCCGTGTCTCCGCTGTTGCTGCTCAGTTGCTCCCAGGTGCTGTACCTGCCTTTCTGCGCTGAGCCAGTTTGGGCTGGGCCAGTGAGAAGCCAGCTAGCTAGCAAGGAGGGAAGGGTCCTGAAGGCACTTCAAGAGAGCAGATCTCTTCCTAAGTGTTACAGCTCTTGTGACAGAAACTCTTGGACACTGGGATGATTCTTGTACACCTTTACTTCTCCTGAATGGGGCTCTTATTTTTGGGGTGGGTCAGGGTCTGGCAGCAAATAACGCCTATTGGTTTGGTCTGAGAGCTTGGAAATACCTCATCTACATGTGGGAGAGCCTGAGGCACTGTTCCTACATGACTGATGGCCATACACCTCTCTATGGGAGGGGCTGTGGAGGGCTGAAGCTGAGTGAAAGGAACCAGGGGCCCAGGAGCAAAGCCGAATACCTACTGTCCCATTAGGGTCCGGGATTCAAGGCCTGTGCTCGCCCAGGTGCCCAGCTGCCTCTCACAGCTGACTGCCCCACATCTGGTGATAAAATTTAAGGTTATAAAAGTCTTCTCAAACTAAAAGAAGCTGATTTAAGATATATGTGTAAATACCAATATGTTTGCTAACTTGCTAACACCAAGATGCTAGAAAATTTAGATAAATAACAACATATGTTTGATAAGTAAGGTATATTTGATAATCAAGATTTATAAATTTCTAAGGTCTACTCAAATTCACAGTAATATTTGTCTGGCTTCCTTGTCTTTGGTTACTTTAAGCTTTAGGTATTTGGATAAACTAAAGCATGCAAAAAAAAAAAACTGCAATATTCTATACTGGTCCACCATAAAGGGTTCATTAAAATTGCCAGCCTCTCTATGGACTATATTTATGATTAAAAGTTTTATTTTAATACTAGAAGAGATTCAGTGAAAACAATTGTCATTTTAAGGCTAAACCTAACAAGGATAGAATATAAAGTCCTAGTCTTATGAAAACTACAAATTTACTGCAACCTGTTAAAATTAAGACATGCAAGTTAATAGTCATCTCATAAGTGATCAAATTCTTTAATGCATTCAGAACTGTGCCTGGAACCATGCAAGGTATTAATCCAATTAATTGCAGGAATAAGCTTTCAAAGTTAAGCCTAAACCAAGAAACTAGAAACATGTAAAATTTACCTGGTTAAGATATACTTAATGGATAATGGCCCTCACACTCTTCAGAAATTTGCTGAATAAAGGCATTTAAAATGTTTAATTAAACAAAATAAAACAAACCCCACCAGCTTTACACAGTGGAGAGAAGTGCTCATAGCAGCACACTTAACATCTCCTCCAAAGAAGATGGTGGGGCACAGAAGAACCTGGAGCTTGCTTTAAAGATGGCAAAGCCAGCTACTGGGTGAAAAACTGTTCTTTACCTTACCTGCTGCCAGGACCCTCGTCATGGCCTGCTCTCCATCTCCTGGTCTCTCTGTCTTTGTCTTTCCCTTATTGTGTCTCTTTATGTCTCTGTCTTCTTGTCTCTCTTTGTCTCTCTGTCACACACACAATTGGCCTCCCCACCAATAAATCTCTTGTGTGAGATCTATTGCATGGTGTGGTTTCTGAGGCATTCCTTAGCTCCAATCCACCCAGACACTTCACTCCCACACAAACACTAACAGATAGATGTGTGTAAATAGTTGTCTTTGATATATGGATACCATCTTTTTGGGGTATATGTTTGGAAGTAGGTTAGCTGGACCACACAGGACGTCTATTTTCCATGTTTTTAGGGGATTTCTGTGCTATTCTCCATTGCATCTGAACTAATTCACAGACAAAAATAATAATGAATATGAGGGCTGAAGGAAAGTCATATGCATTATTCTTCGTCTTTTTAATGATAGCATTTCTAATCAGGGCCAGGTGATAACTCACTTTGGTTTTTATTTGCATGGAAGTTAAACATTATATCACAATGGAGCTGCTATTGTTCATAATAACCTATCAAATATATGAATGATTTGAAAAGATTATCTTAGAGTAAAATAAAGTAGTTTGAAATAGCTAAATACCAAGTATCAATAAAGTAAAGTAGCTAAATACCGAGTATCAATAAAGAAATAACAAAGTTAACTACTGTGATTTTATTGCTACATATTATATACATGTATCAATACCATACTTAACTTCAAAAAAGTATGCAGTTGTTTTATTTCTTGATATTTTACATGTTATGAGCAATTTTTAACCATTACTCACCTTATAGAAGTATCAAATTTCCATGTTGTTAAACTAATAAGAAAAAAACAAAAGTTACAATGTACTTACATTGGTTGTAGATGTATGCTATACTCTAGATAAGCTGCTATCTTAAAAGAAGATATCATATATATACAATAGATGTGGTTAAGACAACAGTAATAGAGGGAAACAAAAAGAACAAAAGGCAATGAGTACCCAAAGGCTCTGGACACAGTCGGTGCTATTTAAAGGACAGCAATTGCTTTAAATATGAATGGCCTAGATATCTCAGTTGAAAGGCTGCAATAGCAATTTAAAAATATATAATCCATTTGTAGACAATTTTAAATACAGAACACAAATAAAGCTAAAATTAATGGATGGAGAAAGTCATCTTAACACATTAATCAAAAGATGTCTACTCAATCTATATTAATTCACACAGTCAAACACGTTTTGGTTTTATTTTGGTTTCTCTCACTAGAGATCAAGCGTAGAGGCTTAGGCATGTTAGGCAAGCACTGCTTGGCACACGTGATATCCACACTACAAGGCACATGATGTAGCGCCTTCAGCTGTGCTTGTCCATGAGGGCAAGGCACGTGGTAAAGGATATAAATACCCAGGATTTCCTTTCAATAAAGAGAGAGACTTGATCAGACTCTGTCTTGTCTCCATTCTTCGCATCTCTCACCCCTCCATCCCCACTCTCTCTCTTGCTAGACCCTGACCTGTGGACCAGAGCCATTGAACAGGCCATTACAAATTGGTGCCCAATGTGGGGCGGCAAGAACAAGAGACCCAGTGAGGAACGTGACTGGAAGAAGGATCTGTCGAATATTCAGAAGTCAAACAAAGGTGAACCTGCTGCAACGAGACCAGTAGGTCATGGTAACGAAAATGGGGCAAGAAATAAGTCAGCAGAAACAGATGAAAAAGTCTTTAAAGATTCGAAGAGTAAATTGTAGGCTGATCTGAGTCAAGAGAGCCAAACAGATAAATAGATAAATAGAAGGTTGCTCTAGGCAGAGAGCTGAACAGAAAGATAGTGTTAATCAGTTGTATTAGATTGATTTAACTCTCAAAATGGGTGTGATTCTGAGTATTGTAGTTATATTTTTCCTCTGAATAAAAGGCTTTTCTGGTTATTGGTTCAAGGATAGGCAGATTTGGGAAAAACGGTTTTTCTATGTGTCTTCCAAAGAGGTCATTAAGGTAGTAGTTATATCTTCCAGAATTATATGGATCAGACATAACAGAGGTAGGCCTCCAGAAGACTATATTCCAGAGAATCAAACAAAATAATTATCTTGATACTAAAATTTGTTTTGATATTTGTATATTACAGAATATACAGCCTTGGTGAATGAATCTTCTTGTCACCTGCATGTCTACTGATGTCCTGGACTTCCAGCTGAATGCAGTTAAGACAGACATCAGAGGCTTATCAATTTACCCTTCCCCTCATCCCTCTTCTAATATCTCAACATTCATATTCAGCTTGAAGAAGTTAATGAAGAGTCGATGCCCCAATTCCCTGGGCTTGGGGACTGAGGTGGTTAATATTAGGATGTCTTTCTAGGGAAAAGTAATGATTTTATTGGGACAGGGAAGAAGAGCTAAAATTGATTACACAGCCATAATTTATTAGTAGAAATCTGTATAATTGTTACTAAGCTGTTGCAAATTCAAGGGTTTCATTGGTATAATTTCTTCAATTCAAAATTTGTGGGTACAAGGCTTAGACCTTTAACTTCTCCAACAGGGAGATTGTATGCTTCCCTTAAAAGAGTATTACTTTTATAACAACCATTGAGGCATTGTTTTGTCTCTTGTCTCTTGGGTTCATGCTGTTCAACAAACTGATGGCTTTTGTACGACAACAGCTAGACGCTATTCAAATGAAATCCATACAGGTCCATTATTACAGGCTGGAAGTAGGGGACTCTAAAACCTCTGTCATCAAGACTGACGAGGATTAACCCCTAACTTACACGCTATGCCGGATAGTCAATGACGGGTAAGAGAATACCCCAAGACCCTTGCCACTAACTGAGAGGCCTCACCATCCTAAGACAGGAGCTGAACCAATGGCTGTTGAGTATCCAAAGACAGGAAAGGGAGGCTGGGGTCCTTTGTTCTGACCTAAAGCAGGCATGGTTTTTATAAGTTTTCCCAGTCTTCCCTTTTGAAAAAAAAAATTTAAAAAGGGGGACCTGTTGGGAGCCAACTCCTAACAAAAAGCAGCTATCATCTTTGTAGCCATCTCAGGCCATATATGCTGACAAGAGACTTGTTTTCAACCGCCTACAACAGCTGAGCACACACTGATAAACATTCCCAGGCCAACCTTTGACCCTACATGTACCTGTATGGGTGAGCACACCCATACACATACAGGTACGCCCATGGACACATACAACAGAAAAGTAATTGTATACAACCAATCACAATTAATTGCAGAGTTACACAAGTTGATCTAAACTGAACTCAGGCCTATGTGTTGCATCTCTCAGCCTTGGGAAAGGATGTCACTGTCTACAAGGTTCATGCTCCAGAGCAATACTGTCGAGTTTCCAAAAAATAATAATGTTCTCATAATGTTTCACAATGTTCAGGTAAATTTGAAATTCTGAGTTTAGCTATAGTCGTAGATATCCTTTGAAATATGCTGGATGTATGACTGTAATCCATCATTCAACAGATTGAGGAGGAAAAGTCAGATGATTGAATCTACAGAGAAAAGCATTTGGCAAAATACAACGTCTATTCATAATGTTAAACTCTCAGAAAACAAGGATAAAAGAAAAACCTTCAAATTTTTTCAACCCAAATGTTAAAGGTTCATGGAAATATTGGTCTAACTGACATCATAGTTGCTGAGGAGGATGGAGAAGCTTCTTCCAAGAATCTGAAATGAAGCACTGATGTCTCCACATCATGTCTATTCAATATTATGCTGGAACATGTGGCTAAAGCTTAAACACAAGAAAATTAAACAAAATTATACATAATTAGAACGAAGAATAAAGCTGCCTTTGAAAATCTCATATATATATATATATATATATATATATATATATATTGCTAAAGCCTGCCAAAAATATCCACAAGTAATAAATAATTTTAGGTAAGTCACAAGATATAAAATTAATATACAACATTAATTTCTGCTCTACATATCAGCAAAGGAACAACTGCAAGTGAAATTAAGAAAACAATCATTATTTGCATTGGTACCAAGAATCCTATAGGCATCAGTGTAATAAAACATGCATTAAAGTCTATGTGAGGAAAACTACAAAATTGTTAAGTAAATAAAAGAAGGACAAGTGCATGAAAGAATAAACAGCCCATAGTCACAAATAGGAATAGCCAAGTCTGCGAGCATATCCGTTCTTTCCAACGTGCCCTACAGGGTCAATACAATCAGTCAAAACCTTCCCAGTTTATTCTGTAAATGATGACACTGCATCTATGGCTGACATGGGAAGGCAATTTCCCAGATTAGATTGCTTACACTTATAAGTGAGCTCACAGGTGAAGCCCACCTTGAAAAGCAGAGGTAGAGGTCTGGCTGCCTGACTTCAAGGCCTACTGCAACATTGTAACAATCCCAATGGCATAGTGTTGGTACCAGAATGGACCAGTTAAGTTTGTGGGAGATTGGATGCTCCTGTTCTCTTTCTAAATTAGCGAATCTTAATTTGTAGAAAATAATGGGCTTAATCTAGAGAGTTTTATATGTATATGCAATGCACTTTTATCTTTGTATGAGAAGGATGGAGGAGGAGGACAGGAGGGGGTGGGGAAGAAGAGGGGAAGGAAGAGAAAGGGGAGTGGAGATGGGGGACAGGAGGGAGAGAGAAGAGGAGTGGTGACAAATAAGAGGAAGAAAGGAAGAAGAGAAGGAGGAGGAATAATTTTTCACAAAGTTTAGCTCAAAATAGATCCTTAATGTAAACTCTGGACATATGAAAAACAGCAGGTGACATCCCATTTTGTAGTAAGCTTTAGAATTAACACCAAATCATGCTAATTTTCCCCCACCTCTCCCTGAGAGACTATTGATAATTAATGGTGGCTGGGGAAAGGAGTGTCATTTCTTTCAGTGGTGAAGCCAATGCTCCAGTAAATAGCCTCCCTCCCATGCTCGTGAAGCCACACTAATTAAACTCAATTAGTCGCACACAGAAAAGGCATGAGAAGAGGGCAGAGCTTATAGAGAAGAAGGGTTGCAGAGGAAGGAGGGGTCCAAATATACTCTATATTTATTATGTGTGAGTTGGTAAAGTATTTTTTATTGGAAATACATGTAGAACTCTTAAACCCAATAATCCAATAAGAACTCAATAACAAGAGAGTATAAAATTTTGGTAATTAAAAATGAGCAAAAGGGAGCTGGGAATTCATCACAGTTGGCAGAGTGCTTGCTGGTCTAGCATGCATGTATAAACAAGGCAAGCAACACACACCCCATAATCCCCTCACCCAGGAGATCAGAAGTTCAAGCTTATCTTGGGGCTTATATTATTTTCCAGACAGGGTCTCATGTATTTCAGGCTGGCAAGTTTGAGGTCACCCTGGGATACGGGGACCCTGTGTGGAAAATAATACAAGCAAATTTGACAGACACTTCTCCCGGGATAATAAACTGATGGAAAATAACCAATAACCGCAAATAGTGCACAGTGTTGTTATCACTGAAACTGAAAATTAAGACAGTAATATAAACAAACAAACAAACAGACAGACAGACAAGATCAAATGCAGACACGGTTGCAAAGCAGAAAAAAGTGATTACTGTTTGCTGAGGGGAACGGAGAGTAGGGCAGCCACTTTAGAAAACAGCTTAGTGAATTAGATAAAACACTAAACATAGACTTGCTATGATATATCAGTTGTGCTTTTAGGTATTTACCAAAAATAGTTGAAAACTTATGTGTAACAATGTGCTGACACATTTATAGCAGCTTTGTTTATATGAGCTGAGGTTGGAAAGCAAGCAAGATTCTCTTCCGTAGCTGGGTGAATAATCTGTAACATAGCTATGCAGTTGGCTATTGTTCAAGGGTTTAAAAGAAACACGCTCTCGAGCCACGATAAGACAGGGAGAAAACCTAACAGCATTTGCTCAGCCGAAGAAGTCAGTGTAAAAAGCCTGCATACTGCATTATTCCAATTGTATTACAGTCCACAAAAGACAAAGCTGTAGACACAGTGAAAAGACGGTGGAGGGAAGGGGGAGAGTGATAAAGAGTGGATCCCATGGTGTTTCTGAGTAATGGAGCTATTCTATACAGTTCTATAGTGATGTTATGTATGCAGTTTAGCATTTGCAAAAAAAATCATAAAGTTGTATAATGCAAAGAAAGACCTTGCTATAATCTAAGGCTTTAGTTTATAATGATGTAACTTCAGCAACCATCAACATGTGCCCTTGTGCAAGATGGCAGTAATAGAGAAATCAGTTCGTGGTAGGGATAGGGCATATGGGTGCCTGGATCTCCTCTCTCTCTCTCTCTCTCTCTCTCTCTCTCTCTCTCTCTCTCTCTCTCTCTCTCTCTCTCTCTCTCTTTCCTCTCTGCTTAACTTTCCCATAAATACAAAACTATACTAAGAGGGTAAATTTGGTTGATTTTCCTGCCAGTTTTCAGTGGTTGCCCAGATGAAATAGCCATTCTTTCCCTTAGCAGATGCTGCTGAAAGGAAAGGATAAAGCTGTCTGGGAATGCAACCTCCTTTCCCACTTCATTAGCATTTGTTCTCAGAAGGTTCCTTTTCAGGTCTTTTTAACCTAGGGAAAAGAGCTGCAACCTCTATCCCTTCTGCTTGGTGCTCAGCATCCAACACCTGATGGAGCCCCAGCCAGCGCTGTGGTTCTGGGGTCTCTGTTCTCCCTCTTGGTAAGCTTGTGAACCTACATTCTAGCAACACGAGAGAAGAGAAGTGTCAGTACTTACCTCGAAGACTTTTAGGAGGTTTAAGTAAGCCAATCTCAGGTCTCTAGTGTTCAATAAATATAAGCTGTTATGCTGTTATTGTTTGTACACCTTCACACAATACTCACATCGAATGGAAGAAAGACAAAAAGATTCCAGCCCAAATCATTTCTGGACTGTCAAAATGCTTAAAAGAAACAGGAAAGTAGGATGTTTGGAAACATCTGCCCAGAGGCAGATGAAGGGAGGGAAATACATGTCAAAAATGGTTTGAAATCTCCTCTGCCCTTTATCTGGTGTCCAATGTAGCTCACTCCAAATCCCTTTAATAATCCTCTTCTGTGAACTTCACCCTAACCTTGCTCCCGCCCTCTCTACAGGAGACTGTGCTGAAGCATGAACACTCTCCCCAAGTGCTCCACACTCTGGCTAGGGCCTTCCAGGTCTTGAACCTGACTCCAGAAGGGTCAGAGACCCCAGCATGTTGCTTCTTCTTTTATTCCCTCTGCTATTTATATTTTACTCCACATGCCTGGAGCCCATCACAGGGAAAGGAACATGTTCAGAAAATAAACAGCACCGCTGCCCAATGCTGTGCTTGCTAGAAGCTGTTAGTATAATCTTATTTCTTCACTTTGGGGAGCTTAAAGCACAGAAATTGCTTTCCCTCAAGTCTTAATATCAAAGGACTCAAAGGGATTCAAAGAAAGTTTACAGCATCACAATCCACTGCACAGACGAGTCGCTATGTATTTTCTTGAACCCCACTCCCCCACCCTCACGTTTGAAACTTATGCTTCTTCATTCTAAGCGCATCTTTAGACATCAAGGCATCCTGACCTTGCTTAATTCTCTCCTCTCTCTAATCCCAAGAGACTGTCCACAGAAGCTCTGGTGCTTTCATGGCATCTTCCTGAAAGGAGAGAGTTAGTACTCTGATTCTTCTTGCTCTTGTGACAAAAATCCTAGGTAAACCTTATTTTTCTTCTCCCTCTTCCCGATTTCCCCGTTGAATTTGAAACTCACACATGAGACACCATCACCTCTCCAGATTGTAGTTTTTAAAACAGAAGAATTAAAGAAAAAAGAATCTGCTCAAATTGGCATTTCTATCCTGCGCACTGATCTGAGAGTGACAGGGTGTAATTTGCCAATAGGTTCACATCCAGACACATGGGATAGTGCTGACATGGTGTGGGATAGTGCTGACATGGTGTGGCTTTCTACCTTTTCCAGCCCCAGGATCCTACCCAAGTAGACTTGCTTAGGTCAGTAGATGTTGTGGAGAAAAAAGAGAATATAGAACAATAGTTCTTCACTCCCCTAAAATCCCTCATGAGCCAGATATGAAGATGTTCCTAGGTCTATCAGATGGATTGGATTAGACATTGGATACTACCTACACAGGGGAAGGAAATCCGGTTTTCCTTTTTTTAAAAAATTTTTTCCAGTGCAGACATACGGCTCGCTTGATGCTGTGAATGAAGGAGCTTTGTAGAGGGAAACCTGACTCAGCTTCTCACTCCATAGGTTGGTAGCACTCCACCAAGGGTGAGCAAGGAAATCACTGGGAAAACAGTGTCCTCCTGCATATAGCTAAGCTCCCATTTGCTTTTGGTCATGCCCCACCCTTTCCCAGTGGTACATGTTCTCTCTGTCTGGTTAGGAGCTTCCTTGAGCTGCTGTTCACTTGCTGACTTGTGTGCTGAAGGGCAATGCTTTCTGAGTTCTTTCCCCCATCACTCCTGTTGTTTTCTCCCTTGTTGCTTCTTGAATATCAACCGCCCCCAACCTCTTCCTCTCCGCACTAGCATTCAATTTCCTTCTTGCTGGGTTGTAGCCCTTGGAGGTTCTTTAATTTACTTAGAGTAAATGTGGTAGTAAATTATTTCAGCTTTTGCATAATTTTAATATAACTTATAACTTAATAACTTATTTTGTCAATTTTGCTGAGAGCTCACAGTCAGCAGGAATCTGTTCTCTCAGAAGTTTACTACAGGCCCAGGTTTGAGAGGGATTCCTAACATCTGCTTTGGGGATTGAAGTAAGAGAATTCTTCACTCTCCCAGCAGGTTTATGGCTTAGAGTCTCTATTCTGTGTGGGAAGTGAGAACTCAGATTAATCAGCTACAATTCATGTAGGTCCAAGGCACAAAAATTTTACTCAAATATCTGTAATGACCCACTCTCATCAACACAGGCTTGGGGAAATGTGTTGAGTTAGGTCACCAGCCTATGGTACCATAGCAAGGTATTGAGACTTTGGGGGTGGGTCTGGTGGAAAGAAATGAGGACACTGGAGATACTACTGGAAATCTCCTCCTCCTCCTATGTCCCTTTTGCTTCCACACTTTTTTGAGTTTAACAACAATCTCTACTATGATGTTCTGCCTGGCCACAGGCCCAAAGCAATAGACCCATATGACCACAGGTTGATACTCATAGACACATGAAGCACAATAATCTTCCTCCTTCTATAAGCTGATTATCCCTGATACTTTCCCACCATTGATGGAAAGCAGACTGACTAAGTTACAGAGAAAGAGGCTCAGATTTAGCATCTTTTTCCTAGTTCTGTAATTTATTCGGGAACCCCTGTCATTGCTCTTCCTTGCTATCCTTAGAGGCCATATTCCTGATAGTAGCTTTTCTCTGAGAGAATTAGAGTCCCAGCCCCAGATGGTCTGATCTCTGCTCAGCCCGGGAGTTGCTATTGTCCCTAGATTTCCCAAGGCTCCTTTCTTGCTTGAGCCTCAGAATGGCTTTTATTTAATTGAAATGATTTTATCTAGTCATCCTGTGCTTGAGAGCAAAGAGAGGATTTGGCATGAGGTTTTATTTCAGGCATCTGTTCCTAATTCCTGCAGTGTTCTACAGGTTTCGGTAGTGCTTTACTGCTGTGGGGCCCACGTCAGATAGGCAACTACAGCCATCTATGGACTGATGCCCTCAGTATCCTGGGGTCCAAACAGCTTTAACGTCAGACCTGAAGCACATGGATGTTACATAGTCAGAAGCCCGAGACATTCTGCACATTACTCAGCTAGGGAATTGGGATCTGTGGGCAGCTTCTCAAGGATATAGTTGAGCTCTGAACCTTCATGTGTCAATTCTGGAATTTAGGGCAGCTGCTCAGAAGTGGAAGAAAGAACAAGACAAGGGGCTCCACACAACACAAGTCGAATGGGTGTCCTGTACCTGTGCTTCACTGCAGCTGTCACACATCACATGTCTGTGGGAGAGTGCTGTTTTTGTTTGTGAAAAGTGAGTGTGCAAAGGTGATCATTCTTCTACTTCTGGGATATACTGGAGCTAGGCTTGGCCAGTCAGATTTCTGTGACTGTAAAATTTACCTGAGCTAATAACCATATAGATACGAAAGATTTCTTTTGATTTGCAAGTTGAGGTTCAGTCTATGACCAAGTATTTTTGTCAATTACTGGCCCTTAACGAGGCATCACAACATGGCAAGAGCAGCTAGCAAAGAGGGTGCTCAGTGTTTAGCTAGGAAGGGGAAGGGGGAGAGAGAGAGATAGAAAGATAGATAAATAGATAGATAGATAGATAGATAGATAGATAGATAGATAGATAGATA
>NW_021604600.1:5612843-5619819 GCF_004785775.1 Grammomys surdaster
AGACAAATAGAGAAGAAAGAGTTGGAAAAGGAGAGGTGCGAAGTGGGAGTGGAAGGAGGAGAGAAAGGAGGAAAGAAGAGGAAAGAGTCAGAGTCTGACCCCTCTTAGCTACGCCTATAAGGAACTGTAACTTCCCACAAAGCCCACTTCTTAAAGGCTCTACACTCTGAAAAACTTAAGTTGCAAATTATAGCAGAATACACTGGGGAACATTCAGGTTACAAACACTTGCTCCAGAAGGTCTTGCCAGTTGACTTACAGAAGCTTCTCCCTAGAACGTTGAGACTAATTTTATTAAGTAACTCCCACCAATCAAGTATCACCCATGACATCAGTGATAACTAGCTTCCTGAGAAAAGCCACAGCTGCCAACAAACTGTCTTTCAAACAGCTTGGGCAAATTCTCAAACAAAACCTCCACCTTCTTTCTCTTTTTTGGGCACAGTGGAGGCCATGATGTTTTTTGAGGTCTTGGCTTGCAGTTTCAAGTTGTGTTGTCTACTCTTCAATTAAGCCTTTTGCTTGGAAATTAAAGTCTATGTTTTAGTTGGTTTTTT
The DNA here is from genome assembly GCF_004785775.1 of Grammomys surdaster. Classification (NCBI taxonomy): domain Eukaryota; kingdom Metazoa; phylum Chordata; class Mammalia; order Rodentia; family Muridae; genus Grammomys; species Grammomys surdaster. The sequence continues at coordinate 5,613,401 of NW_021604600.1, forward strand.
CTGACACCTGCTCAGTGCAATCCCTCTCTTTCTTTTTAGAAAAGAAACATTTTTTTTTCATCATTGTCAACCAAAAGGATAAATCAGCTTTCATAGCCCAACAGGGATAAAATCAAAGGACAGGTAAGGAGATTAGGAATTAGTACCTTGGCAGCCAACCCAAGCTGGGCTGTGGCAGTAGATGACTTAATGACAAGTGGATATAGCATTGCCAGATGATTTGACCACTTGGAGGCTTCGTAAACATTGCACTGGAAGGACATCCTGTCTCAGGTGACATTGTAAGACTGGCACTAGAGTGGAGAGGGTGATGGGGTTGTAATCAAAGCTCAGCACTCACTCTGGGATGGCCTCAGAGGAGACTGTGGGACTCTGGGACTCCTCTCTCCCTCCCTCCCTCCCTCCCTCCCTGCTTCCCTCTCTCCTCTCCCCCCTCTATGTGTGTGTTGTATATGTGTGTGTGTGTGTGTGTGTGTGTGTGTCTGTGTCTGTGTCTGTGTCTGTGTCTGTGTCTGTGTGTCTGTGTGTCTCTCAGGTCATGACACTTTAGCTGAGGATTATAACCTCAAGGTCACCCTGGGGTGCACAGTGAGAACTTTTCTCGAAACCCTAGCGACATTATTAAGTTGAGCAGTATATAAAGTCAGGGTGCAGTGGAAATGGGGCTGCTGAAATGAGGCAGAGCTTGGCAAGTGGAACATGTCCTGAACTCTCTGAGGCATCCTGTCTGTGGGGGAGAGTCAAGTTAAATAGCCTCAAATTCTTGAATTATTTTCCTCTATGGGAGGCTGGTGCTTCTCTGATTGCTGAAAGAAAGGGGACTCTGCCTGGAACACGTTTTATGTTACACCCTGGTCTTTCCTCAGAGTGTCTCCCATTGTGGAGAGTGAATTTTTCTTTACGTAGTGTTCAGTCACTGTGAGGGAGAAGTTTCAGCCCCGAAAACATATATGCAAGTAACGTTAAACAAATGGAACAGGTTATATCTAGCAATACATATGTATATTCATATACATATATACATGGAACAGCAATTAGTGAAAAAAGAGGCTATGAATTTGAGCAGGAGCAGGGAGGGTATATGGGAGGCTTTGGAGTAAAAAAAAAGAGGGATGGAAGAGATATGTATATTATAATCTTTATAATAAACAAAAAAGCATAATGAGACCACTCTATTCTCTTACCAATTGATTTTCTCTGCATTTCAAAAACCCCAGCATCTTGCCTTTATCCTTTACCTGAGCACTGTTCCCTCAGCTACTGTATGATGCAGAGATCTCTGTGTCTGTTTGTCTCCTATTTATTGGCATTTCCAATACATTTCTACCCCAGGACCTTGGTTTCTGCTGTACCCATGGGGAAGTGTCTCTCTTATATTATCCTCTGGTTGGCACCTTCTTGTCATCTGAATTTCAGCTCAGTCTAAACTGTATTTGTGTAAAGAAGCAGGTTCTGAGGCCCTTATTAGAAGCACCACTTCCTGTCACTAGCCATATGGCTTAACTTTTCTTGAGGCTTTCAGGCATGTTTTAGTCAGGGTTCACTTATAGAAGGAAGCTATCTATCTATCTATCTATCTATCCATCTGTGTATAGTTAAATACCCCAAATATATGTTAATTAAATACTATATATATATATATATATATATATATATATACACATACATTCATACTGTTGGGGTCTAGGAATTGCCTCACAAAGCACACACAAACACCGATCTCAATTCAGACAAGGATAGTTTATTGAGCATATATTCCAGGACTAGTTGATTGGGTCATGGTCCAGATTTGGAAACTGAACTATGACCCTAAGATAAGATCTTACAAGGTTTTTAAGCCCCAAATCCACAAACATCTGTGCCAAGTTATTCCACCAATCAGGATTTAGAGATAGGAGATTTCCTTAGGAAGATGTCTTTGTTTTACACTTCTCCTGCTTCCATTGGTTGTGGTATTTAACTGTGGCAAGAGATTTGCCTTATTTAATATTCATGTTCTAACTTGTCTACCAGGATAGGAGTTGTCTAACATATCTTAACTTGCTAACTAGGATGTCAGTTACCTATGTACATGTCTCTTTCTGGCAAATAAGATGTCAGTTCCCAGGGAGGTCTTGGGAACTTTCACTTTACTAGACCACCACTCAAAATGAAAGTTTTATTTCAAATAGTTTCTTATATGGGTGAAGGTGTCTCTCCTCCTTTATGCTGGATCCATTCCAGGGGCAGCTTATAAAGGCAAATCCCACAAAAGCTTATACAAAGGTGCAGGAAATGTTATTGTGTGGCTGAGTCCCATCCAAGCTTACTGTGAGTAACTATACAGAACAGTTCTTATATTTATAAACAGACTTATATTGTGATTGGTTTCCAAGAGCACAGAACATAACAGAACGTGTAATCAATCTTGGCATTAGAAAGTTTCCTAGTAAAACAGAAACATATGAGAAAGTTTCCTTATAATGGCAGGCTAGTCAGCTAACTGTTATCTAGGCCTTAACATTTTACCTAGGCCTTAACATTCCATTTAGGCCTTAATATTTTACCTAGGTCCTAAACACACACACACACACACACACACACACACACACACACACAAGATCTGGATTAGAAGTGAATCTACCCATTTCACACTTCAAATTAAGCAAAATCACAGGCATGCTTTCCATTTTTGGATCTTATTTAATTCCAGATGTAGTCGGGTTGACAACCAAGAATAGCCATCACAACCCACTATCTGTAAATATTTTCTTTGTTATTCAAGCCATTCAGTTATTGGAAACAATAAACAAGGCAATTGAGGGCAGTTTTTCTGGGTTCAAACCCTAGTTCTGTGTGTCCTTTATTCAATGGGAACCCTCTCATGCTTCACTCTTTAGAAGGTGACAATCAGTAATTCTAACATTAGGACTGAATTCTAACTAAGGACTGAAATGCTATTGCACACAACATGCTTTGAACAGCACCAAATACAAAGGAAGCATTCATGGATATTTGTGGTTATTGATCATGAATATGTTAAATGAATGGATAAAATGTCTATGTGTGTAGATGGCATTACTTTATGGTGGCAAATGTGATTTTGTGCATTTTGTGAAAGAAAATCACCTGTGTTTTCACAGCAATGACTTGAGTCTGTATCTGCCGAATTCTATATTACTGTAAGTCAAGGTCTTGGCCCATTATTTTAAGTCCTTCCTATCACTCATCTCTGGGTGGAGTCCTCACCTGGTGCTCTGGTTGGTTTTCGTGAAACCTCTCTACACCATGCCTCACTTGCTGGTGTTTTCCTAGCAATGATGTTGACTCAGTCCCCTACTTGTCCCTGAGTGTGCTATGTAGTATTTCTCTTTGGGGAGTCTGGGACTGAGAGGCAGACTCTGCCCAGAGGCGCCTGGTGACATTCAGCAGGGAGCAGTGGGAGGAATAGACAGTGATAACAGCACCCCATTCTTGTAGCTGTTGCATAAGTCAATCCAAAAAGTACCAGTGATCTGCCCCAAATGACTTTCCCTTCATACGAATAATTATTCTTCCCAGATTATGGAAATAGCTCTGCTGCTTATTAGAGGACAGATTTCCAAGTTCCCTTGCTTGTGACTTCCACACTCAGAGGGCAGTGGGCAAAAGCAAAAATAAACGTTTCTCCAAGAGAGATGAACCCTTTAGATCAGATTAGACCAGATCAGAGCTGTGGATTGTGGTGCAAGGGTTTTTTCTTTAACCCGAGGCCTCAACTAGGAACTTAGGCCTCCAGTAGCACACAGTTCACACTTCCTGGCTAATTTGAACCTGAATGTGTGGCCCGCTCCCTCTGTCTTTCTGTCTGCTCAGAGCATCCTGCTCCCACCCATCTCCACAATTTTGAAATATGAATAGTTGTGAGTTCTCACGGGAATTCCTTGTACATGTTCCCAGGTGGAGAGAAGTCTAGAAGTGTGTGTCCATGTGCCCAATGTGAGGGTGCATGCATAATATGCAATTTTCTACATAGAGACATGCCTATATGCCACTGTATTTATATATGACTGATAATGTTTGTTCAAAAAGATTTCCCCCTCTTTCCATCCATCCTGGGGGTTGCCTGAGCTGATCTTTAGACCTTAGTATCCTTCCAAAACAATTCAAATATTCCAGGATTTTCTATTTACTTTCTATAAGTGCCACAGATTCTTCCCATGCTGCTTCTCTATCTTGGCTAACCTTTCTGTATGATTCTTTGGCTACATCAGGATTCAGGCTGAATGTTTCTCATCAGTGATGGGAATCTTTCTGCCAGCCAGTGCATTATGGCCAAGGATGCTGTCTGATAAGAGGAAAGACTGGCTCACCTGGTACCTGTAGTCAGTATTGATAACTTAGAGCCTATGTCCTGCTGATCAGAATCACTGAGGCATGGATAAGGCTTTCCCTTTGAGCAATGCGTTGATGTTGCTAGAACCAGAAAGCAACAATGAGCCATTGTTCATTCTGAAGTTTCTGGAGTATGCTTAGAAAGGAGAGTTGACAGAAACATGAAAGAAGTGGCAGAAGGTTCCAAAGCTTAGAGTTTCACAAACAGGAACCATTGGGGAAGCTAGGCGAAAGTTAATAAAAAGCCTCTAAGGGGTGGGCGCAGGCTTGGAGCATCATGCTTGGGTATTGGTTAGGATACCAAGACAATGAGGTGGCAGACAGGCAGCTGGAGACAGTTCTGAGAATAGAAGTAACGGAAATTTAAAATAGCAATAAGTCATGCCCCAAAAGTGAGAAAAAGATGTTTGTTCACAGAGTGGGAGGCAGCCACTGAAGGAAAGTGATTGACATTCTTTTTTGTTTTGTTTTCATTCTTATAGTGTCCATAGGCAATACAAATGTAGCTGGAAATTAAGAATATCACTGTCCCTCACAATGCTTGTATGGAGGCCTCAGGTTAGTGCTCCACTCTGTTCCTTGAAGCAGCATACCAACCCCAGGTATCTCTGTGGTGGGCCTACTGTAGCATCCTCAGCACTCTCCGTGTTCTGTTATCTCTTGCTACTTTGTCTTCATGGAGGATGATGGGCCTGTCTCTACAACCCAGTCCCTGCAATGAATCCAATTTATTATGGTGGAATCATCCAACCTTTCCTACACTGCACAGGACACAGACCCAGAAGGCCAGGGAGACTTGGGTTGTTTGAATCTGTGTAAACTACCAAGCAGGTGGCAGGATTTCCACCCATCCCTGAAGGATAACCAGCCATCACCATGGTACTGTTTCTTCCCTCTCAGTGGTACTGACATCATAAACTGTCCTGACCTAATCCCATTATCCTTGCCCTGGAATAGTTGCTTCTGGTTTTCTTGGCCATATCCTTTAGTTAAACCTGATCATCCATAAAAATTCTCCTATATCAACTGTATGAAAACTCTGAGAAGTCCTTTCCCTCTATCTGTTCCCTCTTATCTGCCTCTCTATCTCCTTCTCATGTTCTTTTTCTCATTCTCTTCTGCCATCTCTCCCCCGCCTGCCCTCCTACTGCTTTTTTTCTCCATCTTTTCTGCCTCCTTTCTCACCTCTTCCTGACCTTTCATTTCTTTTTATCGTATCAAGAGCAATCACTCTGCCATCTTCTAATTCATAGTATCTTCCAGGCTGCTTGCCTGTCTTGTGGAGCAAAACCTGAAATGGAATAAGCAGGAGGACACTTGTTTACCCCACAAATCCACAAGGCAAAGTATTCTCTAGGCATCCAAGGTTGCTAATCATTGTTAGTTGATGTGGCTTTGGTTATTTCTGTCTTATGTGTCTTGACGAATGGTTCAAACTTTAGCCACCTGCCTCCAAACTTACCTACAATCATCCTCTCCCCAACCTTTCTCAAGACATTACTTTATCTCTTTCCAAAACCCTCAAATATGAGGTAAAAACCTTCCAGACATCCTCTGGTCCTACTGACTATGGGAATGCAGAGATGAGCCAAGGAAAGAGCCAGTCAGTGCCCCAGCCCAGTACCCACAGGTATGGATGACTGGATTGGTTCTACCTTGTTCACTTGTCCGGGAATGCTTTTTCCTTTCCATTTATCATAGTTGTCATTGTTAATATAATGAGTAAGTAGTGACTTTATAAATCATAGAATGATTTTATGAATGACTTTATTAATTATTGAAACAAATCTTTATTGAGAAACTACTGTGAAGTATTCCTTCCAGTGTGGACAGTGTGTCATGTGGCTTTTGTAAAGCACAGGGTTGGCCACATGGAATACAAATCTATGTGCAGTGTTTGCAGAATGCAGTTCCACTGTGCTCTAACCTGCTCACATGCACACAAGCACAGCACAGAACCACTGCCCAGTGATGCCTGCACAGATGTGCATACACACACACACACACACACACACACACAGAGAGAGAGAGAGAGAGAGAGAGAGAGAGAGAGAGAGAGAGAGAGA
>NW_021604600.1:5619829-5632102 GCF_004785775.1 Grammomys surdaster
GAGAGAGAGAGAGAGAGAGAGAGAGAGAGAGAGAGAGAGAGAGAGAGCTATGGTTTGCTTTTATTCTCCTAGAAATGACCACTCCACCATTGACGGATGCTGCACACTGAAGCTCACAATGAACTGTGTTTAATAGGTAATAGGACCATTAATTTATCAGGCACTCACTTAAGATGGTTACACCACATTAGAGCAAATGTGTTCTAGGAGCTCTGTTAGGGTTGTGTTTATTTTCTAAGAGTTGCCTTTAAGTCTAGATGGTGGGAGGGGAGCCAAAGGCCACATTATGGGGGCCCTGGTCAGTCTCCTGTACCATGTGGCTGTAGAATTAGTGTGCTGCTTATTGATGGGCAATCTATCCCTTAACAGGGTTCCAATTTGGCTCCTAGGATAACGAGATGAGCCTTTAGGGACCATCCATCTCTCTCCCACAGCCGAGGGCAGTTCTGAGGAACATGGTCCCTTAACTGGCTCATGATGGAGTGCAGCTGAGCTGAGGCTAGTACAGCCCATTTATTTCTCAGGGGCCGAAATGAAATTCTCAGTAGAAGCTCCTCCCTCCTCCCATGAGACCCTGCCTGGGCTGACATATTTGAAAGGCAAGCAGGGTAGTGAAGGGGTTGGTCCATATCCCAGATCTTCTGGACAACCCTAGGCAAGCAACTTATTTTTTCTAAGCCCTAACTTTCTGCCTAGTGAGACAGAGATACAAATGAGAAAACAGTATTAATTGAGAACCCACTCCAATCATTTTATAGGTTAGGAGACGAACAAAGTCATGTGAAGTCTATTCTCAGGAACATTGACCTACAAACTCAAGTGATCACTTTGAATGAAGGCACATTTAGATGCTGGGGAGGCATGAGACAGGGGCTGTGCCTTGTTGGACATCTGGGAGAGTGACAGCTGAGTTGAGCTCTGACAGATGGCCAGGTGTTAATCGGTTAAGTAAGGTGATGGTGCTGATGATGGCGGTGGTAGCAGTGGTGGTGGCGGCGGCGGATGGGGAAGAGCTATGCCAGACGGAGAGAACAGCTTGTGTAAAGGCCTGGAGACTGGAGGGAACACGGTGTGTTTAGAAACAGAAATCAAGCCAGAAGGCCTGGCACATAGACAAAGAAGGGCTGTAAGGTGGGCGGGAAGAGGCTCCATAGGAAATCTAACTAGGATGCTGAGGACACCTTGTTCAGAACTGGGGCTACATCTTAAGGAAATAGAAGGCTGTCAGAGGTTGTAAGCAGTCTCTGTGGTGTTTCCACGCAGGCATCACTCTGCCTATGCAATGGGCACAAAGCTGGAAGGAGACCAGACCGCTACATGTGGAAAGATTGGAGGAAATGTGATTTTACGTAAATAACAAAGACTTGTGCTGAATCAAGGACAAAAGGCTGGATAAAGTTGAGCTCCATGATACACTGAGCAGAATTGCATCAACCAGCAGAAGAGGCTCTAACCAGGACTCCCCCTCTTCCTGTTCATAGTGTCCAAGACCTCTTACTGCATAAGTGATCACTAGTGACAAGCGATACCCCAGACACTCAATAGATATTCATTGTGCCCATCTGTCCCCTTAAGATCTTTGCCAATTGAGTCCCACCAACTCTGTCACAGCCTCAAGGAGCTGGACTCAAATCCCTTTTACCTTCTCCAAGCAGCTTCCAACCTTCCCACTTTCTAACTTGAGGCTCAAGTGCCAGCAGGCAGCCTACGACTGGCAGGGCTATGGGAGAAGCTCACACAGCTTAAGGCTGGGGACAGTTGCGCCAAGATGTTTCTCAGTTTTTCCTCCTGAAGTGTCTGACTCAGTGTGCTGCATTTTTAAAATTATTTATTATTATTGAAATTTATTATTCGAGAGTTTTGTATATGAATAGAATGTGTTTTGATCAAATCCACCCTCCACTAGCCCTGCTCCAACTCCCCCCAGGCTTCATTCCCTCAACTTCTCCCTCCAAACTTCACCTACTCATCTGCTAAAGCCATTGAGTGCACCAGTGCTGCCTGTATACGCAGGGTGTAGAGCACCCTCTGGGACGTGGGCAGTTTAAGATCAAGATGGTACCAACTGTTCTCATAGAACCTGGCCAAATCCTGTTGCTCCTGCACTAAAGAAAGATGCTCAGTGGAAATTGAGTATCTCCCTTCAGAGTAGGAGAAGGAAGGAAACAAACCTATAGAGGGACAAGGAGCTGCAACTGACAAACTACAGAAACAATTCCCATAGGATGTGTGAGGGAATCACAGAATCCCCCTCATTCAGGACCTCGGTTTTCTGATCTGTCAATTAGAGGTAGTGGTGAGTTCTCCACTGGAGTTCTATTGAGAGAGAAAGTGAAAGTCCATGGTAGAAAATGACAGTCAATAAAGCACATGGTGGTAAGAACATAATAAATGCGTAAGTAGCCCAGCAAGAAAGCTGTGAATTCAATCCAGCCTGGGCACAAATCCAACTTCTACCATTCCTGACCTAAGTTGGAGATACGGAGGGAAGTCCTTAGCATCCCACCAACACTAAAGGGGAAAACAGTTCAGGGCTCTAACCTCACCAAGCTTATATTTCCAGAGAAGGGAGACATTAAATAACCATGTACATCAAAAATCATCTTGCAGTGTCAACAGTACTGTGAAGAAACTAAAACAGTGGGAAATGACAGGGTAGCTGCCAGGAAGACATGCACATAGGGCTGCTGTGTGCACATGACCTTCCAGATCAGAACTGACTCAGAAGAAACATAGGTGACTCACACATATAGGCAGGTGATTCTCAACCTTGGTGTTTTATTAGAACCAGCTAGAAATTGCATGGCATACATTAAAATGGTATTGTTTGGAGTAATTCTTAAGCACACAAAGGGAAATCAGCTCCAGCTTTGGAAGAATCCTGTGCAGAATGATCTAGCCTGGTATCTGTATCATGAAGTACTTGATCAGGGTTAGTAGAGCAAGAATCATGAGCAAGTCATTGAAATGTGAGGAATATTTTCCCATAGTTCCAAAGGTTGAAAGGTCAATGTTAAGGTTTCAGGAGGCACAGGTGCCTTTATCTGCTGAGCCATCTTGCCTGTATCATGAAGTCAACTTTTAACAGACTACAATCAGAACTTTAGCCCTAATGTGGGGAGGAGAACACAATTTATACAGCATCATAACTAATCCTCACCAGTTTCCCCCTGGTTCAAACCTCTCTCTTGAGTTTCTCATCTCCCCATTTGGCTCTCCACCCCAGTGCGGGAAACATTTCTTGTAATGATAATGTCATCCCTTTCTGGAACTTTATAGCAAAACTCAGGCAGAGACAGAGAGACTTGATGAAGTTGTCCCAGGTGGAACATGCCTAGTATTGTTACTCTCAATATTTTATTCTCTGATATTTGACTCATAGGAGTAAGGGGGAAAGGAGAAGTCTCCCATCCCAGAATTTCCACGTCTTATGGGATTCTAGCAATGTGGAGCCACAGCTCTTTTTACCTCTGTAAAAAGGAGGTAATATGGGCTGTAGAGATGACTTGGTAGTTAGCTCTGGCTGCCCTGCCTGATGATCTGACTGACTGAGTTTCCAGCACCCACGTGGTGGATTCCAGCGTCTGTAACTACAGTTCCATGGAATCTGATATACTTTTTTGGTCTTCTTGGATACTGCATGAGGACAGTGCCCAGACATACACAAGGCACATGGCAACCAACTAAACTGAGCATCTGTCATAGGCATGGTCACTGAGTTATGTCATGTGGTACTAACAGAGTCAGGAGCTTCTGATTCATAGGGTTTTCAAGGATGGTGCCTTGGTGCTGTGTGTGAGCCCCATTCTGAGTTGCAGAGAGCTGTTTTCAGAACAGAAGACAGAGGGGAGACTTGCTAGCACAGTAGCCACCATCATCACAGGGACAATGACTGACAACTTTTACATAATTTCTCTTTTCTGGGCTCTTGTCAGAACCAGATTCCAGTGCCCACTGGGATTTATACAGGAACCTGTGGCTTTTCCCCTGACATTGAAGACAATGTAGTCTCCCCAAGGAGGGGGACATCAAGCCTCTGTCACGTCTGCAGACAACTGGAGGATGGATAGAAAAAGGAGCTCCTTTTTCTCGAAGACCCAGTAGGTGAAGGTGACCTGCTTTGTAAGCTTTTATGATAAATGGCAGGAAAACTTTTACATGCAATAAAATCATAAGTATGGGATAGATTTTCTCAAGAACCTGGCCAAAGATGAAAAGAGTCATGTGATTTTTCCAAAAGCAAGCCTTCTTCCAAGTTGAGAAAAGGATGAAACTTAATGCCAAGGGGAGAAGCAGCCATGTTGGAGATTTTGTCATCTTAAGTTGCTTCCAGCTTTAGTCATTGCTATTGAAAATTTCCTAGTCACCATGGTCCTTTCTCCCCACTGATTATCTTATCTAGTTCCTGAGTCAGTTCTGATAAAAAAGGGATTCAAGGGTTTTCCACCTCTAAAGGGCACTTGGCCTGGAGTAAGTCTTGCTGCACGTGACAGCATCAGCGCTAGTCTCTATATTCCTTCTAGTTCAACGTCAACTAGACCTAAGTTTCAGACACTCCCTCTTCTCTACAGAACACTGTGTCATACATCTACCATGGTAAATCCCTGAGGCTGCTTCCTGGTGCAAGTAATAGGGAGCTTAACACTGGTCTCAAGAATCCATATACTTGTTCTTTTCTTACATCAAAGTTGAGAAGTAGACAGTGTCAAAGACATTCAACTAAAATGTGTTCTCGGGGGTAGAACATAGAATACTCTCTTAGCAAACTTCTCCTTGGCTTCAAATACAAATTTCCAGTGATGTACATCACATATTCAAATAGTACATAAACTAAAAATGCAAGTTGGCTGATTTTGCACAAAGTGAACCCAAGTGTGAAACAAATCTTATAAACCATGAGTCAGACTATCACACAGATGCATACTGGGACACCTTCCAAACCCAGCTGCCCAAGGGAAATCACTGGTCTGCCTTCAATCCACAGATGGAGTTTCCTTTTTCTTTAACTTTATATCAATGGAATTCTATGGCATACCCTAGACAATTGTCTTCATCCATTTTGTGAGACTTGGCCACTTAGTTAAGAATAGATATAATCATGGATGTTTTATTGCTGTGTAGTGGGCCGTTGCTCACACAGGCATCCCTCATTTTCTATAGGAGACAGCTTCTAGGCTCTGTACCAGATACCAATGTTTGAGGAAATCTGCATGTATTATAAAAATGCCACAGTGTCTATAAGATCCATACACTCTCCCTTTCATGTGTGTGTAAGTACATATATATTGTGTGTTTGTACATATGGTTGTGGAGGACAGAGGTGAACCTTGGATGTTGTTCCTCAAAAGCTATCCACTTTGTTTTCTGAGAGAGGGTTTCTCACTGGAAGACACTTGACTACTAAGACTAGGCTCTCTAACTGGTGTCTGTCTTCCCATCACTGGGATACAATGGGAGACACACAAAAGCATGCCACCAAGCCCAACTTTTTATGTGAGTGCTGGTAATTAAAATCAGGATTCCATGTGTATACAGAAGGGACTTTACCACCTGGACAGTCTCCTCAGTGTCATATTATCTGTTAGGTTTTCAAAAATAACCCCTAGGTTACTTACTATGCTTAATGCAATGTAAAGGGTATATAGTTGTTTTACTGTATGATTTAAAGACCAATGGGAAAGAAGAAGGACATACATGCCCAGTGCTAACTACCATCTTAGAGTAAATGGACAGATAAAATTCCTCCTGTCAAGTGAGACCAGGAGGCAAGGAGGGATTATTATCCTAATATCTAACAAAGTAGACTTCAAACAAAGCCCAATCAGAAGAGATAAAGAAGGTCACTTCATTCTAAGTGACATTATTATCCTAAACATATATGCTCCCAAGTCAGGGTGCCCAGTTTTATTTAAAGGAAAAAAGTGCTGTTGGATTTAAAGATGAATATTAACATCAACCCAATAAAAGATTATTTCAATGCACCACTTTCTCCAATAAAGAGGTCATCTGGACAAAATAAACAGAGGAACATTAAAATTCATTGGCATCATTTACCAAATGATCTTAAACAGATATCTATAGCATATTCCATCCAAACAACCAAGAACACACATGGAAGATTTTATAAACTAGACAACATTATGGAACACAAAACAAGTCTTTACAAATTCAAAAATGCTGAAATCCTTTCTGACTACAATGTACAATAAGCCTTAATCAGCACAGGAGCTGGGCAGATATCTACCCTCTAAATTATTAAAATCTATATCCTATTGATAGCCCAGAATTATTGCTTACTATGTTTAATCTGGGATGCTCTTACCTCTAATTGGTCAGCCTTCAGGGCCATGTTTTCTTAACTCCTAATTCATGCTGCTGCTGCTGCTGCTGCTTCTTCTTCTTCTTCTTCTTCTTCTTCTTCTTCTTCTTCTTCTTCTTCTTCTTCTTCTTCTTCTTCTCCCTCTTCCTCCTCACCCCCCTCCTCCTCCTCCTCCTTCTTCATCTTTTTCTCTGTCTCTTCATGGTATCTTTTGCTCCCCAGGCCAGGAACATCAAGCACTGCCTATCTCAATTCTGCTCAGGTATAGGTTATAGGCATCTTTATTTATCAATCAGTGATAACTTGGGGGCAAGATCACATAGCATCACTTGAGTCTAGGTGTGGACTGTGTGTCTCTGGGACAATGAGGTCTTGAGGATCCCACACTTAGCAGTACAATACATAGCAAAAGAACAAAACTCAACATCAGAGATAAATTGTAAAAGCCAGAAAATCAAGAAATTTGCTCCTAAGACTGCATCTCCCACTAATGACAGAAGCTACACTCATAAAGTCTCATCAACATGATTGAAAAAACATGAGCTAAACAAGAGAGACATCAAAAGACATCCCAAAGTGGATGGAGAAAAACCTATGAAGCCTTAACCCTACATACAGATGTAGGTAGTTATTGAATGCTGAGAATGGGAGAGATGGTCCTCTCCAGGGAAGAGCACATCAATTAATTATCCACCAAATGGTCAGCCCTGAAAACATACATAGAAGTAACATTACAGATTAAGAAGACTTATATTCAGGGAAATATATATATGACGCAACAATTATTCAAAAAGTGAGCACAAATTTGCAAAAGAGCAAGAAGGAGTGTATGAAAGGTTTTGGAGAGGGAGAAATGATGTAGTTATAGTTGAATCTCAAAGAGTAAAAAAATTAATGAAAAAAACTTTATGAAATTTAAAAAAGCAAAACAAATTGCATTTATGCTATTCTTGGTAACTATTTAAGTCACCTCAAAGTTTCATAGATCATAGACAGATGTCCTACAGCCCAAGGGTATACATATTTGGTGATATACTGTGTTTCTATGGATTGAATCCATCAACAGATGGGATCCCAGGATCAGTGTCTTTCCTAGAAGGCCCCAAGTAAATTCTTTCTGTCTCTCTCTAATTGGGTAGATACATTTGGTAAAATGGGCTGCCAGTTGAAAATTGCCTCAGTTGGCTTAGGGCTGTGGTTCACTTCCTGAGGTATGAGACTTGGCTATTTTATTAAGATCAAATCTGGAAACAGTGGAGAACCTTTCCTAACAAGTGGCTCCCATCACCCTTCCTTTGGTCATTAGCTCAGGATTGTGTAGGGAAGGAAGGCTTGTATCAGACACATCAATGTCTCCCAGCTGAATAAATCCTGCCCAAGAGATTGGCCTCTCTCCTGTCTTCAGCCTATTTCCTGCACCTAGGTTTGTGTGTCTTTTGCTGGAGCCATGGCTGGCTTGTCTTTGGCAGTTCAAGTTTGAAGATTGTAAGTCAGGGGTGAATCATAAATACAAACCAACATCCTTCCATACACACCACATCCTGAACCTTCTATCTATATTTCTGTCCCATCAGGCTCCCTTCCATTAGAGAATTTTCTATGAGCCTACATTTCAAGACCCTGATGTGAATGATATTTTTAAGAGGCACAATCATCTTTTAATAGCATCCGGCTGAAAAGTCCCGACAATCTTTGGCTGATTCTAGGAGTGTGAGCAGGTTATCATGGGATTTCCCCAGATCTTGAGTTTCATTTAGTATTTTGAAGAGAATCTTAATATTTCAATAAGGATGACTGACAGAGTACCAATTCCCATTCTTACTACAATAAAAGAATCACCATGGTGTTAAAATTTTACTGCACAGGATGTTTGGTGAGTGCAGGAAGATGTACTATGATGCCCTACACTGTTTTGATTGTCAGGTTTCTCTCCATGTTTCTCAATAGACTGATAGAGCATTAGGCAGGAGATTGGCTCTCTTAGAAGCTAAGTAAGAAGCTGATCAGGCTAGTTTATAGCTTGTGGCAATGAGTTCTAATAAAATGGCCCAGAGGGAGAGACACTTTCACAGTGTACAAGACGCCAAAGACTCAGGGTACAGATTATAGCCTACACATCTGCCCTGTGGAGCAGGTCTCCTGGGGATCCACAACCAAAACTCCCAGAACAGAAAGACTAATGGATGTCCTCCTGGGATGACATCGTGGGGAGATATATCCTGCCAATGTCTCTCAAAGGGATTCATATTTTCTTTACTGAACGTGGCTTCAGATTGGATTATAGCAGCACATATTGGACAGCACCAGCTCTGTACTCTTCACATTCATTACTGCATTCCATACCCCTGCTGGGTATTCCACCTCTATTACCCTCCCTATCGTCAGTATCGTATTAAATAAGGTTTCCTAGAAACAGGCTCTGCAAGGGAAAATTGCATCCTTCAGGCTTCCCTGGGATTTCTCTCTGGAGACATACCTGTCAGGAGTGAGGGAGACAGAACTGAGCAGACAGCAAAGCCGGCTTCCAATGTGACTGCCACTTGGAAGCTCCTTCAAGGGACTCTAGATTGGGGTAGTCTTTGGAGTTCTCCTTAGCTTTGATCCTGCTATTGGTACAGCATCTGCTCATTACTTAGGGTTACCCTAAAGAAGGGACATAAGTTTGAATGAATTAATATCTTATTTCAGTAATGAGCAGTGAGCAATCCTCATATCCCACACAATTCTCAGCTTCTGATGTTTCTAGACGGTGGGCACTAATAAAGAGATCCAAAACAAAAGAACAGCTGTCCTACCGGAAGAATGGTAGGACCATTTTCTGTCCAATAAACCAGAGCACCTACTGGGTGTTAGACAGTATTCTATATGCCACTGACACAATAGCAAGATAGGTAAAGACCCCAATTTATGGGGTGTTGGTCATAGTTACTTCATGTCAACCATGTTATGTTATACTGGGTAACGACAAAGGACACAACTAGCTATAAAATATAGGTACCCTACTACACTCTACAGACCCAAAGAAACTAAGCAAGAAAGAAAGGCCAAGCGAAGAAGCTTGAATCTCACTTAGAAGGTGGAATAAAGTAGTTATAAGAGGTTATAAATATAAGTAGTTATAAGAGTTATAAGAGTTATAAGTTATAAGTAGTTATAAGTTATAAATATAAGTAGTTATAAGAGGTTTGTGAATTTTTCTTTCATTTGCAAATATTGAACGTTATTTAGATTTTAATTTATTTTAATTTTTTTCTTATTCACTTTACATTTCACCCACTAGCTCCCCCAGGTCACCCTCCGCAGAATTCTTCCCTCATTCCCTCCATCCTTTCTCCTCTGAGCAAGGGGACTTCCCTGGGTATAGCCCACAATCCTACCCTGGAACTTCAAGTCTCTGTGAGGCTAGATGCTTCCTTTCCCACTGAGTCCAGACAAAGCAGCTCAGCTAGAAGAATATATCCCAAGTAGAGGCAATAGCTTTTGGAATAGCCCCCGTTCCAGTTGTTGAAGACCAAGCTACATATCTGCTACATATGTGCAGAGAGGCCTCGGTCCAACCAGTTAATGTTCTTTGGTTGGTGGTCAGACTCTGAGAGATCCAAGGGTCCACATGAGTTGACTCTGTTGGCCTCTCTGTAGAGTTCCAATCCTATTCAGGGCCATCAATCCTTCCTCCTATTCTTCCATAAGAGTCTCCAGGCTCCATCACTGTTTAGCTGTGGGTGTCTGTATATGTTTGATTCAGCTGCTGGATGGAGCATCTAAGAGGACAACATGCTCCCAATTGTAAGCATAAGAGAGTACCATTAATAGTGTCAGGGATTGGTTCTTGCCCATGGGCTGGATCTCAAGTTGGGCCTGTTGTTAGTTGGCCATTCCCTAAGTCTCTACTCTATCCCCTGTGCCTGAGTTTTTTTGTAGACAGGAAAAATTTTGGGTTGAAAGTTTTGTGTGTGGATTGGTGCCTCTGTCACTCCACTGGGGTTTCAATCTAGCTACAGGAGGAGGTGGCCTCTTCAGGTTCCATATGCCCAGTGTAGTGAGTCACTGTTAAGGTCCCCACATTGATTCTTGGGCATCTCCTTTATCCTGGGTGTCTGTCTCTTCCTGGAGATCCTCCCACCTCCTCACTCTCAACAGTTGCAAGTTCCCATCCATTTTCTTGGCCATCTAGCCATCTCTCTTGTTCTTCCCCATACCTGATACTGAACTCCCACAGTCCCCTCCCCATTCACCTCCCTCTCAGTTCCCTCCCGCCATCTGCCTCTTATAACTACTTTATTCCCCCTTCTAAGTGAAATTCAAGCTTCTTCGCTTGGCCTTTCTTTCTTGCTTAGTTTCTTTGGGTCTGTAGAGTGTAGAAGGGTACCTATATTTTATGGCTAATATCTACTTATAAGTGAGCACATACCATGCATGTCATTTTGGGACTGGGTTACCTCACTCAGGATGATATTCTTAAGTTCCATCCATTTGCCTGCTAATTTCATGATGTCTTTATTTTTAATAGATAAATATTATCCCATTGTGTAGATGTATCATATTATCTGTTCTTCAGTTGAGAGACATCTAGGTTGTTTCCAGTTATTATGAATAAAGCTGCTATGAACATAGTTGAGCAAGTCTTTGTGGAATGCTGGAGCATCTTTTAGGTATATGCCCAGGAGCAATATAGCTGTGTCTTGAGATATAACTATTCCTAGTTTTGTGAGAAACTGCCAAATTGATTTCCAAAGTGGTTGTACAAGTGGTTGCACTCTCACTAGCAGTGAAGAAGTGTTCCTTCCCCTTGTCTACATGCTGAACAATGAAAAAATATCCATATTTATCACCTTGCTCTGGCTAAAACTTTAAGTACTACATTGACTAGATAAGGGGAGAGTAGGCAGCCTTGTCATGTCCCTGATTTTCAGGGAAATGCCTTAAGTTTCTCCCCATTTAGTTCGATTTTGACTTTCTGTATATTGCTTTGATTATATTTAGGTATTTGTCTGGTATCCCTGTTTCTCTAATACCTTTAGCATGAAGGGGTGTTGGATTTGATCAAATGCTTTTTCAGCACCTAATGAGAGAATCATGTGATTTTTTTCTTTTGCTTTGTTTATATGGTAGATTACATTGATGGATTTTCATATACTGAACCATCCCTGCATCCCTGAGATGAAACCTTCTTGATCTTGATGAATGATGTCTTTGATGTGTTTCTGGATTTAGTTTGTATCTTATTGAATATTTTTGATTCAATGTTTATAAGAGAAATTGGTCTGAAGTTTACTTTTTTGTTGAGTCTTTGTGTGGTTTAGGTATCAGCGTGACAGTGGCCTCATAGACTGAGTATGGCAGTGTTCCCTTCTGTTTCTGTTTTGTGGAATATTTTGAGGAGTATTGTTATTAGCTCTTCTTTGCAAGTCTGGTAGAATTCTGCAATAAAACCATCTGACCCTGAGCTATTTTTTTCCTTTGATTGGAAAACTTTTAATGACTGCTTCTATTTCTTTGGGGGGTTATGGGGCTGTTTAACTCATTCATCTGATCTTGATTTAACTTTGATAAGTAGTATCTGTCTAGAAATTTTTCCATTTCATTAAGATTTTCCAATCTTCTGGAGTACAGGCTTTTGAAGTAAAACCCAATGATCTTTTGAGTTTCCTCAGTGTCAGTTGTTAGGTCTCCCTTTTCATTACTTGTTTTCTTCAGATCCTGCTTCTCTGTCATGTGGTTAGTTTGGCTAAGCATTTGTTTATCTTATTGATTTTCTCAAAGAACCAGCTATTGGTTTTATTGATTCTTGTATTGTTTTCTTTGATTCTAATTGATTGATGTCACTCCTGATTTTTATTATTTCCTGCCTTCTACCTTCTACTCTTTTTTGGTGTGCTAACACCACCACCACCACCACACTACCTTCTTCTCCTTCTCCTTCTCCTTCTCCTTCTCCTTCTCCTTCTCCTTCT
>NW_021604600.1:5632112-5651210 GCF_004785775.1 Grammomys surdaster
CTTCTCCTTCTCCTTCTCCTTCTCCTTCTCCTTCTCCTTCTCCTTCTCCTTCTCCTTCTCCTTCTCCTTCTCCTTCTCCTTCTCCTTCTCCTCTTTCTCTTACTCCTCCTCCTCCTCCTACTCCTCTTACTCCTCTTCCTCTTGAGTTTTGAGGTATACTGTTAAATTGCTGGTACAAGAACTTTCTACTTTCTTTATGGAGGCACTTAGTGCTATAAATTTTCCTCTTAGTACTGGTTTTATTTGTCCCATAAATTTGGGTGTCTTGTGCCTTCATTTTCATTGAATTCTAGAAAGTCTTTAATTTTGTTATTTAATTTCTTACTCAGAAATCATTGAGTAGAGAGTCATTCAATTTCCATGATTGTGTAGGCTTTCCAGTGTTTCTGATGTTATTGAAGTCCAACTTTAAGCCCTGATAACCTGTTATTTTTCATTATTTTAGTTTTCTTGTACCTGTTGAGGACTGCTTTGTTACTGACTATATGGTCAATTTTGGAGAATGATCCATGAGGTGCTGAGAAGAAGATATCTTCTTTTGTATTTGGGTGAAATATTCTATAGATATGTGTTAGGTCCATTTGATACATGATGTCTGTTAGTTTCATTATTTCTCTCTTTAGCTTTTGTCTGAATTTTGTCACCAATTTTGTCAATTGGTAAGAGTAGGGTGTTAAAGTCTCCCACTATTCATGTGTGGAGTTCAATGAGTGATTTAAGCTTTAGCAGTGTTTCTTTTACAAATGGAGTGCCCTTGTATTTGGGACATCGATATTCAGAATTGAGATATCATCTTAGTAGATTTTTACTTTGATGAGTATGAAGCATCCTTCTCTGTCTCTTTTGATTAATTTTTCTTGAAAGTCTATTTTATTAGATATTAGAATGGCTACTCCAGCTTGCTTCTTGGGTCTGTTTGCTTGGAAACCTTTTCCCCAGCCCTTTACTCTAAGGTAATGTCTATCTTTATTGCTGAGGTGTATTCTTGTATGCAGCAGAATGTGGATCTTCTTTTGCATCCATTCTGTTAGCCAGTGTCTTTTTTGAGGGGAAATTGAGTCCATTGATGTTGAGAGATATTAATAACCAGTGATTATTATTTTCTGTTATTTTGGTGTGTGTGTGTGTGTGTGTGTGTGTGTGTGTTTCTTGGTTTTGCTGGTATGGAATTACTTATTTTCTTCTTTCTGTAGTTATCTTTCTTGAGTTGGAGTTTTCCTATAAGGCTGGATTTGTAGATAGATATTGTTTGAATTTAGATTTCTCTTAAAATATCTTGTTCTTTACATCTACGGTAATTGAGAGTTTCACTGGATGTAGTAGTCTAGGTCGACACATGAGGTTTTTTTAGAGGTTGGAAGATATCTGTCCAGGCCCTTCTAGCTTTGAGGGTATCTGTTGAGAAGTCAGATGCAATTATGATATGTCTGCCTTTGTATATTACCTGGCATTTTCCCCTTGACACTTTTAATGTTCTTTTTTTTCTATAAATTTTGTGTTTTCATTATTATATGGCAGGAGGATTTTCTTTTCTTGGCCCAGTCTAATTTGTGTTTTATAAGCTTCTTGTATGTTTATAGGAATCTCTTTCTTTAGGTTGGGAAAGTTTTCTTCTGATTTTCTTGAGACTATTTTCTGGGCCTTGGGGCTGAGACTTTCCACCTTCTTCTATTTCTCTTATTGTTAGGTTAGGTCGTTTCATGGTATCTCAGATTTCCTGGTTGTTTTGTGTCAGGATTTTTTTTTAACATTTTCTTTGACTGATGTGTCAATTTCTTCTATGGTATCTTCTAAGCCTGAGATTTTCTCTTCCATCTCCTGTATTCTGTTGGTGATGCGTGCATCTGTTGTTCCTGTTCTCTTCCCTAGGTTTTCCATCTCCAAGATTTTCTCAGTTTGTGTTTTGTTTATTGCTTATATTTCCACTTTCAGGTCTTGCACAGTTTTATTTATTTCCTTCACCTGTCCAATTGTATTTTTCTATATGTCTTTAAGGGATTTATTTTCCTTTTTAAAGACCTCTATCATCTTTATAAGATTGTATTTAGCGTCATTTTCTTGTGTTTCAGCTGTGTTTATGGTTCAGGAGCCTCAGGTCCCATGAAGCTGGGTGAAGAGGTGGCAGGAGAATGGAGGTCTCCCTAGGGTGGCAGGCTGGTCAGGGAAGCTTGGCTTGGCCCAGAGGGGTCAGCAAGCAGAGAAGATGGATAGGGGAAGGTAAGTAACCTGTATGGCTCAGAATGATGAATCAGGATGATGATCTGATGAAGATTGAGGGAGGGGCAATGGTTGAACAGAAGCCTCCTTGAAATAGCAGGCTGCCCAGGGAAGCTTGGTTTGGCCCAGGGAGCTCAGAGAGCAGGGAAGATGAGTGGGGGAAGGGAACCTCCCTGTTCAGGAGTCTGATGGATGTGGAGGTGAGGTGGCAAGAGAATGGAGGTCTCCCTGAGATAGCAGGCTGCTCCACAAATATTGAGTTTTATTGAGCACAAGAGAATACCAAACTGAGTAAGTTTATATTATGCACTGGCTTTGTAGCTAGATAGAAATTTCTACGCCAGAAATTTGTATGGCAAGCCTCTGCCTTATAATTAAGACTGGATTTGGTGTCATTTGGTTTGGTCAATGTCTGTTTTAAGATGATTGGCATCTGGTTGAAAATTAAGTAAACAAGTCAGCAGATGGAACTAAAACAGCTGTCGAATACACATGTCACATGTGTGACTGTAGAAGCAGGGAATGGCTATTGCCAATGGAAACCTGGAGCTACTAATTCTGGGAAGCAAGAACTGTATGCCCCTGAGATTGAGTTAGTCATATAGGTTTTGCTTTTACCTCCTCTGTCTTCTTAGAAATGTGTTTCCCAAGATATCCATCCACAGATGTAACATAACTGTTCATTATGCACATGAATTTCTATGCATATTTGTGCATAGGATTCTGATAAACAATGAATACATGTGCACCTGACCCTTAAAGGGAGACTTCCTTCTGTCCTCTTTGGCTTGCTTCTGCATGGTGCAGAAAAGTGTGCCTTCATTGGACTCCAGTGCATTTTTCCAGGACTAAGGGAACATCTACTCCCACGTACAGAAAGGGGAAATTCTTAGCACCCTGAAATCCCAAGTAAAATGAAAAAACCAAACTGAACAGAAAGTTCTAGAAGTGCTTCCATTGGGTCACATTGGAATCTTGATATCCTTAGAGGCTGAACCTTGTCAGCACCTGCCCCAGAATGTATGAAAATCAGTCAGTGGCTGAGCATTTGAGCCCTGTAGTGTTATTTTAACTGCAGAAGATTATTCCATAGCCATTATACCCAACTGCTGCAAAACCCAATTCATTTCCCCTTTAGTAGGCCCCTATGGGGTGCCAAGAACCAGTCCATTGTCCGTTATCCCCAGACTGAAGACCTTTATTTGACCTCACATGGGACTTGAATATGACCCAGGAAATATTATTATCACACCATAAAATAAAGTTTGCATACAGGAGCTCTTGGGTTGTAGTAGCTTCCAGAGTCCATCATCACACATGTCCTTTCTGATTTCTCATCTAATGTTATCAGAGTTAACTCCGTCATGGAAAGAAAATGACTGCACTCATTAGCAGGGTAGTAAGCAACTAAAAAAAAAAAACCTTGAAATTTGGAGTGGTGCAACAAAACACAGTTCCAAAGAAAGATAACATTTTTTTTCCATGTGTATCAAAAATCTAATACGGATTGGTAGGAGGAGCCTGTGGAGGGAGCTCTGTCACTCAAGTGCCAGATTCCTGTATCTTCTGGCTCCAGCCTCCTCTGGGGCCTCTGAGTTCTCTGCCACTGGTAGAGAAATGGAGAGAGAACAATGGAAAGAAGAGAATGCAATCAAGAAGAAGGTAAGAGCTGCCGTAGGGTACATGTATTCCCTGGGCAAAAGGAAACCCAGACACTGTCATCATTCTAGGCCCCAAACCATTACTCAGCAGAGGTCCCAGGCTCTCCTTGTTTCTCTCTATATATTGTAGAGAAGCCTTACTGGACCGCTTTTGCCTACTTGGCATTGACCTACTGTTAATTGCAAGGACTTCAGGGAGAAAGAGAAAGAGCCTGCTATGTCATTTTCTAAGATGAGACAGATTCTGCCAGGCAAAGGGAGTGAGACAAAGAACAGGTCCATCACATCAATGCAAAATCTGTGATTAGACTACAGTGCTCTATCCCAGGAAAAAGTATGCAGGAAAAGACGGCATTGACTATGACATTGATGATCCACTCAAGGCCGGCACTGAACCCAGTCCTCAAAGGGGCTTCAGTAGAAACAGCTTGACTCACTGCACAGAGTTGTCCTGTCATAAGGGTCACACCCCATCTACTAATGGGCTGGTGTGTGTGGAAACCCACAGTCAATGTTGGGTGTGTTCATCTATGGCTTTTCACTTTGTTTTGAGACATGGACTCTTACTAAACCCAGAGATCACTGAATGTCTAGACTTGGATGGACAATAACATGCAGATATCCACCTATCTTTGGCCTCTTGGCACTGAGCTTACAGTGTGTGCCACCATGCTGGGCCTTTTACATGGGAAATGGATGGTACTTCTTTAACGCCTCTTGATCTTCACAGCAACCCTCTAAAGAGTGCCATCCATTTCTCCATTTGCATCTGAATTCAGAGGTTATACAGCTAGCCATGAGTCCCACCTGCAGCCTTGCTGACTTTCTCACCTGCTTTGCCTGCCTGCTGGGGCCATACCTCTCACCACTTCCCTAGGAGAAGGCAGCATCTCCAGAAAGCAGGCTGTTATGCCTGACAGCTGGGATGAGTTTGCAGTAGGCTTTGCCTGGCAACACCCAAGATTGCTCCCAAACGGTGTTCTCCTGGCTTTGTCTGGGGAAACCTAATTGCTGCAATTGTGTTATAAAATTATCACTTTACCCATGCAAATGGGCCAGAGCGGGCTGGTTGTCTATTCCTGTGGTTGTCCCAGATTATTAAATGAGCAGCTGGTTCCAAACACGTTTGCAGCAGGCTAATTCAATGGCTGCGTGCGCTTGCATATTCATGGCTCTGAGTTGCCAGCCCAGGCTTGCAGGACCACTCCAACGGGGCTCTAAAAGTTAATTTATCTTGACAATTTAAACAAATATACTTCCCTGGCTTTAGTGACTCTACCAGATATCAGTGAGTATCTGGCAGGAAGAGGAAGCCAGGGATGGGTGGGTGGGTGGGGGTGATGTTTGCTCTGGAGCTCAGGTTCGTGTTCAGCATGAGAAAGATACCAGGGAAACTGTGGCAGACACAAGAGCTCCTTGTGGGTTAGGCTGCTCCCAGTTGCTGACTTCAAATTTTGTGATCTTAGGAAAAGTACTTTTAAAGTTTATTTTATTAACATAGGGGCACTCAATACAAGATCAGTTCTCTTCATAAATAAGTGTGCAAGGTATCACTGTGGATTGTCAACAGTGTACCACAGTAGCTCTCCAGCATTTAGTCTTCCTATTTGAAACCCTGTTGCTTGATTGGCACTTCCCCCTTGAATTTCCAGCCCCTGTACCCTCAGCTTCAGTTCTATGGGTCTGTCCCATTGAATATCTTTAAGATCATGCGTTTTCCATCCCTGTAACAGGCTTGTTTCATCTTTATCCTAATGTGTTCAAGATTTGTCTGCACTATCTCCTATTGCAGAATTTCCCTCTTCTTGAAGGCTGGCTAGTATTCCACTGCAAGTATCTATCACATTTCCTTAATCTAGCCATATAATGATGTGAGTGGGTAATGTCTATGTTTAGTTATTATGGATATTGCTATGCTGAGCACAGGAGCACCGTCTGCTCCCTGAAGCCTGATTGTCCTTCTTCATGGTTAAATCCACAGAGTAGAATTGCTGGGTCATATAATAGCTTCATTTTTAACTCCATGGGACACGTCCAGATTGCTTTCTGTAGACACCTTATTTTGGGTTCTTGAACAATAGGTCTCTGTTGGTGTTTCTTATCTATAAAGCAAGAAGTTTCACTGTGCAGGTTTGCATGAAACAGTGCTGTATCTCAGATGTTCTCATTCTGGTTGTGCTGACGTGCATGTATACTTCCAGGGCTCCTAGCTGCCTAATGTTTTCCCCCTTTACTTTGACTCTCTTCTATTTTTAACCTGAATATTATTCCTAAATGACCATATTAATAGCACTTATCAGTTCACAAGAGCATCATCCTTTTCTAACACATATTAAATTACTTTAAAAACAGAACTGAATCCTCCCTGTGCTACCTTACTGGTAAATGGACTTGAGAAAAGGCCACAGGTAAGTCAGGAGACACAAAGTGAAAGGATTGGTATTGGCTCAGTACCTTTGAAGACCTAGTGCCTGTCTTTGTCCTCCTTTAAATGGCAGCCTCATATGTAACCAAAAAAATATATATATATTTTAAATTTGATTAAATCAGTGGTATATGGATCCCAAGTACCTAGTCTGATGTATGCTGTTCAATTTAGCCACCATG
The DNA here is from genome assembly GCF_004785775.1 of Grammomys surdaster. Lineage (NCBI taxonomy): Eukaryota > Metazoa > Chordata > Mammalia > Rodentia > Muridae > Grammomys > Grammomys surdaster. The sequence continues at coordinate 5,638,598 of NW_021604600.1, forward strand.
ATGGGAAAGAAGCAGCACATATCAAGAAACCTCTATGTAGCTGCTATGTGCTCCTCTGCAAACCACCAGTTTGTTAACATATAGATCCTGGAGTCTAGTTGTGGCAAATACTAACAAAGAAAACCTCAGCAGCTGTCTGACCTGGCTGTTTCCTCATTTGCAGGATAAAGACTATGCTAACTATGTCCTAGAGTCATTGTGAAAACTAAAGGCCATGCATACATCTCACTTTAAACAAGGTTTTCTCTGGTACAGAGAAGGGGGACTTTCTAAATGCTCAGGTAGACTGACACCAGGGTTGATTTCTCTTCTCTCTTACTTCATCTCCCATCCTCCCTCCTTTCATCCGCCTCTCTTTTTTCTTCTTTGGTTTCTTCCTCTTCCTCTCCCTCTCTTCACTTCTTCCCATGTCTTTTCCTCCGAGAGGCCGAACCTACCTCATCTTGGGACCAGCTCCACTTAAAAACAAACAAACAAAAACCAAACAACAACAACAAAGAGCCTGAGAACTTGACCTGCAGCTAAACCCAAGCTGCACCCAAGTTCCAGGAAGAACCACATAGTTTGTCTCTGGTCCATACCCCAGAGTTACACCCTAACTACTCTCTAGCAACAACCAATCAATATTAGTCTGATAGTTCCAGATGTACTTTCAGATTGTTTGTGATTGTGATGGTTCATGCTTTTGCATCAGAACACCCACCCATCAGCTTACAACAGTCATTTAGTTAGATGCTTTCCAGGCTGAAAACTCCTTCTCTTGCTTGTCTTTTCCTATAAAACCTTGTCCTTTTAAGGTCTTAGGGCGTCACCCTCCCATTCTTCTATGTCAGGGTTGGTAGTGATGGGTTTTTTTCCTACTTCTTAGAAGAAAATGAAGTGGCAGAGGAAAGCTCCTGATTTTCCTAGGTTTGCACAGTCCGGTACATGAACAAGTTGACACCTTTCCCTACAAAAGATCATCAAAAGCAACATATGTGCAAAAATTAAGACAACTCTCTCACACACCACAAGTAACAGTCTCAGGACATGCTGCACTCTTGGAGAAGTTCTGGAATGCTGCTTGTAAAAAACCAAGTTCTGCTGGTATCAGTGTTAGCCTCTGCTGAAGTCCATATGAAAAGGAACTGCAATGGTTGGCATTGTGACCGCTAGAACCAGATGACTGGGACACATCTCTCTGTGTTCCTCATGCTCAGTTTTTGTATCTGAAATGCGGGGATAAGGATATGACTTATATCCTAAGGTGGCTAAGAGAAATAAGCTCACACAGAGGAAGAGCTCAGCACAACACCTAAATTATCCAGCAAAGTTAGTCCAATCCACCATCATGCAAGGCTGTTCAAACAGAAGTGTCCAGCACCTACAAGATCCAGCCACTTTCCTCTAATACTGGTCTGCCTACAGCCAAATGCTTCTGCCACCAACAGACTGCGTAATCTCTTTGAGCAAAGTCTTCTACTCTAAGCCTGTCTCGGGTTCATATCTATAGCAGGAAATTCATAGGAGTTACTTGGGGCGAGTGAGGGAAGTGATATGGACTCACTTAGCCAAAAGCTGACATGAATGCCAGTCATAAAGGTGAGCTTCCAATTGCTATACTGTACATACTTCTGCTGCATGCACGTTACATGGGGGCGGGAAAGGGAGGACCTGATATCACCTATATTCCAGTTTTTCTTTAAGAATACCTCTTTAAATACTATCTTACCTATTCCAGAATGCTCCTCTTCTCTTCAAATCAAAACACCTGGGGATGGTCCAGATGTCTCTTCAAAGCAGAATCCATACTTGGCCGGCACCCCTAGCTCCAGCACCAGCTGGGCTCTGCACAGACTCAGGGGAAGTACTGGCCCCAAGGACATAGAGCAGACAGAGTCCGGGGAGGCAGAGTAAGAGTGGAGCAAGGAGTACAGGAAAGAATCGCCCCTCAGTGTCTGGCCCGCTTTCTGCCTTCCCTCGGGAGAATCATAAATCACCTCCTGTTACTCGAGGACCACGGCTGTAATACAAATTAAATTCACAGCCTGTATTTTAGATCCTATATTGTTTGGCTTAAGCTGAGATTTTTTTTTCACTCTGATAAATAGGCCATTTTAATAACATTCCCAGCACGACAAAGAGTTGGGAGAAAATACACATGGCTCTGCAGGTGCAGGAGAACCCAGGCACTGGTGAAGAGCCAGTTTGGCACAGCGTTCTCCCTCCCAAGAGTGACTCACACTTACGTAGGAAGGAGTGTAGGAAAAAGTGCATGAAACTCAGAGCCTCCTGGAATCCAGATATCTGAATGTGGGAAGCTTCTGGATTTATACCCACAAGGAAGGGAGGCCAGGGGGAAGCAGGACAAGAACAACCCTAGCAATACTTCTGCTGGCAGATGCCACCCCTGGGGCGGGGAGCATTCAGGCCTAAGCTCTACTTTCTCCATTCTCTCCGGAGCTCCACATAGGCACTGTTATAGATAGCAGAGAGGTGGAACATCATCTGATTGTGTGCCAAGCCTGACGCAATCATCCAAGGAGTCACTCCCACTGTTTATTTTCTTCATTTTTCTTCCCTAATGACTGTGGATGTCTTTGACATTAACACATGCAGATTAGCTACTGCTCTGTGCTGGGCTGTATAGGGGATACAGAAGTGAGTAAGACTAAAGCCACTGAGCTTAACAGCTCACAAGCCAGTAGGGAAGACCCAGGTGAGACCCAGAAAGGACAGTTCAAAACTAAAACTAGGGACAGTGCATGCTCTCCTGGAACCTGGGTCCAGGTGCAGTGCAGAGGCTCAATCAGCTGCTTAATAATTATTAGTCAAGTGCCCAGGGTGTGCGAAGAACTTTTGTTTCTGGTGCCTGGGATAAAAATAATGAGCAGTGTGAGTGCCCTCTACATCTGTGAAATTTATTCTGCAGGATAGTAGCTGCGAGCAGGGAACCAGACACTAAATAAATAAACAAAGAAACCTAACATCTCTGCAGGTGATGACTAACAATGCAAAGAAAGCCAGGAGGACACGAGTGGCTTATTTTGGCAGGTAGATCTATGTGGAAAATAGTCTGCCATGAATGAGTAAGAGGATGTCTGGGGAAGAAATTTCCAAGCTAAACTTATGTCAAGGGAGAGCACTGAGCATATGGAGGCCATCCAGGAAGTAAATCCAAGAGGTGGGAGGAACGGGATGATGGAGAGGAGATGATGATAATGAAATCATGCCCTTTGTAGACTAGTGGAGGAATTAGGGCATGGGTATTCCAATTTACTAGAGGGTCACAAAGCAAGGGAATAATGTCTGATTTAAGTTTGCAAAGACTTGCCAAGGCATAGCATGGGTGGGGACAGACAAAAAGGTCAAAAGTTGAAGTAGAGCGCAATCAGGGGTCCTCAGGAATAATGACCATTCCAATGATAAAGATGAGTCAGGCTGAATCTGGCAGCAACTTTCATACCTTAACCCCTATGACAAAGCAAAACCAGGCTTCGGAACTGCTAATCAGCCTTGTGATTCATCATCTTCCTGTTAACCGGAGTGATTGCCTGAAAGTGAGCTACCTTGCAAGTGACATGAACAGTTCACTCTAGAGGTCCAAAGAGAGAAGCCAGCGACTGCTACTCAGGAGCCTCGTGGTAGACATGACTAGTAGCTTTTAAGAAGAGATGCAGTTGAATAGATAAGGAGAGAAGAGGAAGCATGCTACATGCACATGATAAGGCAAAGGCCTGAAGTCAGGGAAAGCAGACTTGGAATGCTGGGATGTTAGGGAGAGCTCAGTGGCATATGAGCAAAGGGGCACACCTGGTTGTAAGGCTCTAAGCTGAAGAATTGTTGACAAGGGCATAAAATGCTTTCAGCCTTGAAGGGGATGGAAGTATGCTGATTGCTTTAGAGAGATAAACCTAGGGAGGCTTGGGGGCTGAGACATGGATTTGTCAGCTATAGATCCTGAAATTCTGGGTGGGCCCAGGCCGAACACATCTAACATTGCCCATTCTGTGTGTACCTGTCCTTCAAAGCAAAGGTCATATACACTTTGAAAGAAGAGAAGGCAGAAAAAAAAGTTATCTGAGCTGGGAAAAGGGCTCAGACACTAAGAGCACTTGTTGCTCTTCCAGAGAAGGGGGGGTTCAATTCCCATCACCCATGTCAGGCAGCTCTCATCTGCCAGTAACTCTAGAGGATCCAACACCCCGTCTGGCCTCTCAAGACACACACAATCATGTGACATACACATATACACACACATATAAAAGTATGCATAATAGTTTAAAGACTTAATTAAAGAATCTAAAATCAACATGGAAAAAATTTTAGTACTTGGGAACTCATCATATTAAATTCTCACAATCAGAAGAAGAGTTTTCTACTGTGACTTTTGGTTTTCAATAGAGAACTAGAGTCCACAAATGGGAAATGACCAGCCCATGTTCCACATCAAAGTTCTAGAGGTTGTGTCTGAATCAAGGGATTTTGGCTCCAGAAACCAGTCCTCAGTCTTCATGATATGACCTCATCTTGTGACAGTATCAAGGTGGTCATCTACCAGGGACTAAATTCTAGAATTTATCAAAACATAACTTTTTCCCCCCAGTCTCTAATTTTAGGGCAATGCCAGCACACCCCAAATTTTCTAGCTCTATTTGCTGCTAATCACCTGTACATTTGCACCAGGTCTCTTTCCTTCCATAATGAAGAGAACCTCTACCAGTTTCTTGGTAACTTGAAAAACATCTGAAATATAATTTCTATGTGTATTCCCCAGTGTGATCTTCTGCTTGAGCTGGCACAGGTTTGCTCTAGGCTTTAGATCCTACATTCTTTAAAAAAATTTCTGTGTATGTGTGTGTGAATTTTACATCATAATTCCAAATCCCAATCGTGTCTCCAACCATTCTTATCTACCCCCTGCCTTTGCCACCTCTCCACCAAAAGAAAAAAAATATCTCGTCATGGAAGCTGTAGTGTGTCACAGTGTGTCTCACAGTATACTTTTGTGCACACATCTTCACGTGTAAATGTTAATTGCCATGAATCATTGGTCTGGTTTGCGGCCTCTGGCTTCTGCTATACTATCAATATGGATCCTCATGGAGATTTCTCTTAGATATCCTGTTGCCCTGTGTCATGACAACCCTGCAGGACCAACCCTTCATGTGCTGGGGATAGATAGATAGATAGATAGATAGATAGATAGATAGATAGATAGACAGATAGATAGATAAGATGTTGGACTGGGCCAATTCAAAGTCCTGGATCTGGGCCTGTGAGGTAGTTGAATTGATCAGCCCACCAACTCACCTATACCACACCCTTAGGGCAAACTCTCCGGCACTGCCTGTTCTTAAAATATTGTGTGGAGGTTGTCAGCCCAGAGTCTGGGCTCTCATGTCCTGAGTTTTAATCCTAGCTTAGCCACTTACTTGTTATGTGACCTAAGTGAATTACTTAACCTCTCTGGGCTTTACTTTTTCCACACATAGAATATGGGTGTTAATGATAACCACCTTATCCTATTTCTAAAGAGAAAATGAGTTAACTCATTTAAAGTGCTTTCAACAGTTCCAGCACACAGCATAAAGTCAGAGAGTCACTGTGCTCAGGGACATTATTGTTCCTACAGTCACAGCTACTGCTATGTGGACTACCTCATGCCTAAGAGGCCCTTCACAGTCTCCCATCCTCTCTAGCACACTATGATCAGGTCTCAGTTGATCTCAAGCCTGAAGCTAACCTTGTCTTCTTTTGCTAAAGAGCCTGTTGATGAGATACACATCCTCCCTGCTCCCAGTGAAAGTCTTCTTATGAGCATCTGCCCTTCCTGCTGGCACTGAAGTATATATACACAAATTTGGTTGAAGAAGAAAGAACCCCATCCTTAGTGATCTTTGCCTTGATTCCCTGGATGACTATTAGAACTGAAGTTGCTGTCCATTACCTACAATCCCTTGAATGGGGAGAAGTAGTCACTGAAGACCCAAGCTAGGATGTGCCTGAGACAGAGAGTGTTCCTGTTCAAAGTCTGGAGATGTTGAACATAGATGCTGTGTTTTTATTTTTGTGTTTCTACCTTGCCAGCTGGACCCTAATCTATTAAACCCTAATCTAAAGTCTCCTGGAAAGAGACGTTGAAGATGTGATGATCCACAGTCATTTCAAGGCAAGTCAAAGACTTGTCCTGGACAAGGTGGATAGGTTGAAAAACCAAAATCAAAGTTTTCAAGAAAAGAAAAAATTCTGCCTTCCAAGACCACCATCCTTACCTGAGCAAGTCTCCAGCAGGCCCTGCAAACTCGGCCATCAACCCAACCATCATAAGAGCCTTTCCCTTAAAAGTCAATCTTGTCTCTTTCCTCTTTCTTCTCTCCTTCTCATGCCCTTGATTCCTACCTAGGTTCTCCTTTCTTCTCTTTGACCTTCTACCCCTCCTCCACTGTTTCTTATGTTCTTTCCTCCTAACCCTAGTGAGTGATTTTCTCCCCCCTCCTGGTCCACTGGAAACCTATTTCTTTAAAGGGATTGGCTTCCAGGAGTAGAATGAGACTGGCATATAATTACAAGATAAAGAAAAAATAATCAAATGGAAAAGGAAGAGAGGGAGGGAGAGAAGGAGTCATAGAAGGAAGAGAAAGAGGGAGGGTGAAAGGAGGAATGAAGAGAGGGAGGGAGAGAAGGAAAAGGGAAGGGGATAAGGAAGGATGAAATGGAGGGAAGGAACCTGGAAGGAAGAGACAATAATAGAGTGGAAAGCAGGAAGAAAAAAGGAAAGGGGAGGAGAAGAAAAGTTGGGAAAAAAGGAAATAAATGGGGAAAGAAAACAAGCTCATTTTTGTTCAAAGCCCATAGTATAGACATTTTTTTCCACAGACCAATTCTGCTCCTTGCTGAGTTACATGAAAATTGCATATAATTAGAGAACTCAGCCATTTGGCTAGGCTGTCAGACTGGTGGCCTGTGGATTTACTGAGCAATTGGCAGGTCATAGCCTGGATAAACATAATCCCCACTTGATAATCACAGCCTCAGAATAGCCGATTTTGCTTCTCTTTACAAACGGTGAGTCTGAGCCCTAAGCTGCAGATCAAAGATGGAAAGTGACTTAGCTAATATCACCCTGAAAGGAGGGTCAAAGCTATAAGTGTGACTCAGGATTCCCCAACTTTTCTTTGTAACACAATGCAGAAGAACAAGAGATACCTTCCCCTTGATTCCCATCAGTCACTTTCAGTGTTCCTGTTCACTTCATTTCTAAGAGCCAAAAAAGAGGCAATACCTTCCTCCATAGAGGGCTCTGAGCCATTAGCCTGGACAGGTGGAGCCCTCAGCAATCCAAAGGTATTTTGATGTACCCAGCCACTCAGGACTTAGAAGTTAAGATCAATTTAACCATTCATACACTCACCTGAATCCCAATATGCAGTGACTAAGAACCTCCCTGTCACTCTGTGGAAACAGTGCCTTACTACACTCAGTGTGAACTGGAAGCATCTGTTTTATCTAAGATAGTAGTATGAAAAGCTCAATGTGCAACTGAGAATTCTGCAATCAGCAAACAGAGGAAATCTATTTTGAGGCATGGGATCTAAGGTTATAACCTCAAAGATCAAAGTCAAATCTACCATTCTTAGAAGAAAATCTGTTTGCTCTCTATATAGAAGTTTCTGTTGTCCAATTGTAAACTGGGGAAAGATCATGTCATTATTTACATAGGGAGTTCTGACAATGCTATATCCTATAATATATCAGGTCCAGTAAGCTCTTAGCACCAAAGAATTTAGTGATACTTGAATTGTATCAGTAAGTATGAAATTCTAGAAAATCATGTTGAGAGTAAGTTCATTAATTTAGTCCAAAGGAAAGAGAAACAATGAGGATTTGTACAAATATAGAATGGATAGTGTCAGCTAGCCATGATGGTCCTTATTAGGGCACTCTGAGTTCTACAGTTGATGTGGGCTTAATTAATCATGTGCTGACAATTGTCAGTGTCCAACAGACTTTGCTCATGAGAATCAGAAGTATAAGTGACAAGGGAGAATGACTTTGGCAAGATAATTGTTGGTATGTTAAAGGAACTGAAAGATCTTACAAGTGGTTAAAGTATAGTGGGACTGTGATCAAAGACAACTCAGAGAGGGAACAATGGCTAGATAATCAAGAATCGTAGTTAAATAAAGGATTTGGGTCATATCATAGGAATAAGGATCATAGGAGGGTTTTATATGGGGAGAGCCAAGAACTTGTCATTTTAAAGAGTGATTCCAGCTGCTGACTTAAAATACCAGTTTCTAGAAGAATGGGTGGAAATGAAAGCAAGGAAACCAAAGGGGTATGGGAAAAGCATATCATGAAGATGATGGCCTCGGCTAGAGTAATAGAAATGGAAATAAAAAGGGGTGGGTAGGTAGATAGATAGATAATTTGTTTGAAGGTGGATGGATGGATACATGGGTTTGTAGATTGATATGAGTATGTCAATGAGTAGATGGTTGAATGCATATATGCACTGGTCAATGAGTAGATTATTTATGATTGATGTATAGATAGATGGATGATGTATGAATCAGTAGATGGATTGACTGCATTGATAGATGGATGATTGGGTAAAATGATGAATGGATGTTAGATGCGTAGGTGCTTGGATAGATGGGTGAATGGATGAATAGAAGGGTAAAGTGGTAGGTAGATTGATTGGTTGGGTTGATGGATGGATGCATGTTGATGGGCAGATGATTAGTAGATGTATTTATTGCATTGGTAGATGGATAAGTAGGTAGATGGTGGATGGGTATTTAGATACATGGGTGGCTGAATGAATGGGTGAATGGGTGAATAGAAGGCTAGATGAATGAGTGTGTTGGTGGGCAGCTGGACAGGAAAATGGGTGTTTATATGGATGGAAAGAAGGATGTGTAAAGTGTATTAATGGTGAATGGATATGTGAATGAGTGAATAGATGTGTGAGTTTGTGTATGGATGGATGAATAAGTAGGTAGATAGGAAAATGGATACATGGATGATTAATTCAATGAAGTGTGTGTGCATTTTATACTCTTCTTATTTTTTTTTGCTCCTCAGAACCAGAAAGATATTTATTCATATTCTGAAAGCTGTCCATTTACTGTTTAAGATTTTTTTTTTTAGTCAATGAGGAATGAGTGAAAGTCCAAAGGGCCCATGTTCTGTACATAGTAAATATTCTGCCACCCCATTTGTAGATAAAGAGACTCACACTCTTGAAGGAAAGTAGATGAATGTGCAGCAAGAATTCAGCTGTCTTTCCCTCAGGTTTTAGGTTCCTAGCCTTCTGCACAGAGCTGTTGCTATACTCCTTTGAACTCCATCCCACTAACTGAAAGATGACCAAAGGCAAAAAACAAAACAAACAAACAAACAAACACCCTCCAAAAAAACAAAAGCAAAAAATCCCCAAATCCATTTATTATATTCATTAATCATAATTACAACTTTCAAGGAGTGAAATGGAAGTCAAAACTGAGAATCGTGCCCACAAGGGACCAACCACAGAGAGAAGAACATATATTAAGCTTTGTTCTGTGGAGTTGTGGAGTGAATAACATTATTTCACAAGTGTGTGAAGATCAAAGATGAAATAAGTGTTATGGTTTGGAACGTAAATGCCCCTAAAAGCCATGTACAAAAGGTTTGCTTTTTAAAGGAAGTGTGTGTAGAAAAAGGGAATGAGGCCACTGGGCATGAACAGGTATGTAGATTAATTCACTTTTCCACTCTTCCAACTATACACATGTGCATTTGTGTATCCATCCATTTATCTACCCATCCATATATTCATCTATTAACCCAAGCATCCACTCACTTTCTCATCCACCCATCCTTTCCTTACTCTGTTCTCCTAGGTTGCTGTGAAGTGAGCAGCTGTGCTCCTCTATGTACCTCAGTCATTCACCATTCCACTGCCCCACAAACAACAGAGCCAACTAACTATAGATCATGACCTCTTAAATCAAAACAAGGTAAACCTTTCATTTTCTAAAGTTGATTACCTTGAGTGTTTTGTGACAGTGATAGAAAACTGACCAACACAAATGAATACATATGCAGACAGATCCAGGGAGAGGTCAAAGCATTCAGAAGGAAGAATCTACGTTTTGCCATTTTAGAAAGCCTGAGCATAATAATGGGGAGAAACAGAGACAGAAAGGAAGTAAATAAATTATAGAGCTGGTTCCTCTAAATGAGTAGAGGTATGTAGGGGAGGGCAAATGTATTGATTCATATTTTTATTTGTATCTATTCACAAAAAGGAGAGTGGATTAGGAAGATCCCTGGGAGTTTCATTCTAGAGATGCACACGTACTAGTAGAGGGAGGTGTGGAGACATTATTCCTGTCATTTTAGAGGACAGGTCCACATGCTCTTGCAGTAGGAGCAATGAGGACAAGAAAAAGGAAAGAAATAGAGATAGACAAGGAGAAACTGAGACATAGAGTCAGATAAGACAAAGGTAGAGAGAGACAAAGAGGTACCTCTCAGCACAAAGCCTCCCAGCTCTGCCAACCTCACCTGCCCAGGGAATCTTTGTGTGCCATTCCAAATTGGTTGTAATCTCTGTGTGCTGTGCCTATGTTGCCTGTTTTATGGTGTCAATTCCTTATGCCACTAGAACTTGCTTGGAAGAGGCCTTTTTTTTTCAGAGCACTCAGAGCAACCTTTTCTGTTTCTCCTTCAGCTCAAGCACTAGAAGAGAAGGGCCCCTTAGCATGCAGTGGTCCTATAACAGAGCCCTGCAGTTACCTAGGTGGGAGGGGGCACAACAGGAGGTGCAGAAAAAGATTCCATTAAATCCTGCCCCAGGGTATCCATGTGAAAAATGGATAAAATAATAGCAATACCTTTCTCGCCCTCACAGGTGACTCTGGAAGGGAGAGTAAATCTCTCTTTCCCAGGAGTACCCTGGAAGGCAGATTTTATAGATGCTATAGAGAAGGGGTTTGTTCTCAGAGAATGGGGGCAGATTTGAACTGAAAATTTAATGAATGTTTCTAGGAGACTCAGAAGGATTCCTGAGAAAACAGAGCTGCCAAAGTGTGGGTTCAGGCTCTTCTTGTTCAGGGATTTATTGAAGACATGCATTGACTCTGTGATAAGCCAAAATAAAAGGTCATGTGGACACAGCTGTGGGCTGCACAGGACCAAGGCATGACAGAGGCAGATCACTCACCTAACACTCAAAGAAAGTTTTCAAGTTACCTAGTACTGAACTGTGAGCACAGCGGGTGACATAGGGCCCATAACTTCAAGTTCAAGCTTTTAAGAGTTTTGCAGCTAAGTGGTTAAGACAATTTACAGATGAGCCAATGAAGGAAATGATGTACACAATGGTTAGAAGTGTGGAGAGAACACAATCATAGGCTGTCTAGATGGAATGGATGGGGAAAGCATTTCAGTTGTGTGATCAGGAAAGGCCTGATGAGGAGGCATTATTTAGGCTCCATCCTGAATGTTGAGAAGACAGATGCAGAGTGTCATTGTAAGTGCACAAATACATGCCTGAGTAAAACCAGAAGGTAATACAGGGATCTTGTAGGGAAATCATGCACTCAGATGCTGAATGAAGAGTGGATTAAAGTTGGTTTGCCAAGAGCAGGGCAAAGACACCACCTTTTAGTTCACTATAGTTGTTGGGATAGCAGACAGTGGTACCTTAACATAGTAGGAATTGGCTGTCTTACAGTGGCTGTTAAAAAACAAAATAAAACAAAAGACTAAAAATCTCATGAAGTTGAGGCAGTATGATGTGAAGCTGGCCTGAGGCACATAACAAGACCCCATCTCAAAAACAAAGTAGATAAACCCAACTTAAGGGCTAGTCATATTAAGTGATGTCAAAGAAATAAAGCAGGCAAAACTCTCCCCAAGGGACCAATAGAATTATACATTGAAATAAGTAGTCTTTTGTATAGCTATTTCCTGTAATTGAAACATTCTTGCCTAGAAGAAAGCTCTTTAAGACTCAGGAAGTAAAACATGCAAGACCTAGGAAGTAAACAAAAGTTACAGGATTCACAAAGTAATGCAAGATATTGTTACAACTGCTGAGAATAAGGCATTCTGGAAGCTCTAGGGATGCAAATTTAATGAGTCATGGAGGTCAGATTTTCTATGATATCATTGTCTTTGAGTCATCCATGTCCCTATAAGAACCACTCCCCTCCCCAGTACTCTTGAAGTGGCCCTAATAAATTCAGTAGTTTAATGAGAGTTGGGCAGGATTGAGTCAGACAATTCTTCTATCTCAGGCTCTTGTCTTGCCCTTACTTAAGAGTGGAGTGTGCAGACAGTGAAGAGTTAACAAGCAAAGGGAAATTTTTGCATCATCCCACAACAGTTCAAAAGGAAAGTAGAAACTTGAATAAAAATGTAGAAACTGAGACCCTTGATGGCAGCGGGATTCTAACAGAAGCTGCTGTGTTGCAGCTGCATGGTCTTGACAGAACACAGTACCTACCACCTAGCATAGCAAATCTACAGAAAGAGGTCACCTAGGGCAAGTGCAGGGGTTGCAGACCCCCAGCCTCAGGCAGTTTTCAAAGGCTGGGAGGCTCTCTCTCTCTCTCTCTCTCTCTCTCTCGCTCTCGCT
>NW_021604600.1:5651310-5668029 GCF_004785775.1 Grammomys surdaster
CGCTCTCTCGCTCTCTCGCTCTCTCGCTCTCGCTCTCTCTCTCTCTCTCTCTCTTGCTCTCTCTCTCTCTCCCTCCCTCCCTCTCTCTCACTCTCTCCCCTACTCCCTCCCTCCCCACCTCTCTCTCTCTCGCGCACACACACACACACACACACACACACACACACACACACACATAGAGTTCACACATGAAGCAGAAAGTCTTGAAAGCCAAACAGGAACAGTAGATTTCAAAGCATGAGCTGTATGAAGCAGAAACAGCAGGAATCACAACATGTTTTTTTGCTTATGGTTCTGCATGACAGTCTGTAGGAGAGTCTTAGGACAGTCTTCTTTCTCCAAGAAATGCTTAGAAGCCAGGGTCCTTGCCAGAGCCTGGTAGCAGTTGAAAGCTGATAGCCAAAAAATTTCTGTGTGCATGCTGTTATATAGAGCCCAGAGAGTTGTGACTGGTTGAGTGTGTAGATGCAAATGATGTTTACAATGAGACCAAGCAGGAAGTAGCTGTCAAATCTGGACTGGGTTGACAAAGACTGAGACTATCAAAAGAGTTCCCAGTCAGGTCAGTGGGTCAGCTTCCTTCTCTGCTGTGGTGTTGGTCTGATCTCCTTGGCACCAGACCTGGGGCAGTTATCTCCATCCAGAGCTGACCCACTACTGTCACAGCTGACTGCAGTAGACCACTGCAGATAGTGGGTGTAGTCTGATCTTCAGTGTTGGTGCAGGCTGCTAAACACAGCCTGTTCCCCACCTCAGTTGTAGAGGGAATTTTTGCATGAGTTTCCAGCCAGCCAGTGTTTTCATGCTTCAGTCTCAGCTGTGGCTTCTGTGAGAGCCAGGGCCCCTCATATAACTCACAGATGAAACAGTAGCCCCTGGGTGCTCAGTCAGCTCTGTCCCCAGTGGTTCTCAAAGCTAAAGCAGTCTCTTCCTTCTTCAACAAAAGTCTAAATAGTTTGATTGAATCTTCAGCCTGAAGAATGCTTGGGAGCCAGGTCCTCAGGTGTCAGGAGCCTGACTAGGGAAAATACAGTGTACAAAGATTTATAGAGGTGTAGGTGAGCCCTGACTCTTTCTCTCTCTGTGTCTCTGTCTGTCTTTCTCTCTGTGTGTCTCTGTCTCTCTGTCTCTGTCTCTCTCTCTGTCTCTCTGTCTCTGTCTCTGTCTCTGTCTCTCTCTCTCTCTCTCTCTCTCTCTCATGTGTGTGTGTGTGTGTGTGTGTAAATAAACCATAGAATATGAACTAATCAGTGGAGGGAATTGGGAATTGTAAGAACATGATTTGGCCTTACAAAAGGTTTATGAGAAGCAGAACAGATTTCTAGCCTCTGAACTACCACAATTACGTACTAAATGTAAGGGACTCTGGCCCAGGAATCATTTCATGTCACCATGAATGGCATGACCCACTCTGGAGAAGAACAGAAGAAAGTTCTGAACCAACAGATTTAACAAACACACTGATAGAGGTCTGTGAGCTCATTCCAGGATTTTATCTATTAGTCATGAAGATGGTAGGTCTGACACAGAGGATGACAGTGACGTTATTGATAGAGACTGAAGAGAGTCCAAGCAAGCTTTCTTGATTCATGACATTTCATCTCTGGACAATTACTAAACTCTTTCAGCCCAGGCCAAATAACTGACTCCCTTCAATATAAATTAACTTCTTTAGAAAACTTCAGACAAGTCACCAACCTCTTTTCTGTGGCTTAACTCCTGCCTCCCTTACTGGGAGGCTAAACTGGGATCACATAATGGTCCTGGCACATGAAATATCTCTAAATAAATTGTACACCATGTTTAAACCTAGCCCCTTCTCACTCAGGAGATCCTTGGTTCAATCTTATTCATAACTTAAGTGTCTGGCTTTAGAGTATGACTTGAGGTTGGGCCACAAGATGGAAGGAAAATAGATTGCTAAATCATTGCGTGGGAGACTGCTGGATTGGTGACAGGTTGGACTGTGACACAAGTAAGATGTGTGTCACGGGATCGGGTGTTTGGCTTGTAAGAATTATTGATTGCATTATTATAAAATAGGCTTTGTGCTAGACAATCTTGCCTACCTGCAGGCTACTGTAAGTGTTCTGAGGACTTTTCAGGAAGGCCAGGCTAAGCTCTGCTGTTTCGTATATCAGGTATAATAAGTGTATTTTTAACTTACGATGGATTTACCAGAGGGAATTCTATGCTCAGAATATAAGTATGGGAGAATGGAGCTTCCAGAAAGAATAACCAAAGACTCATAGGTCCAGTTAGTAATGAGAAGTATGGGCTGGTATCAGCCATTGAGGTGGAAATAGATAGAAGTGAGCCAGGGAATGACTGATCTGTTAGACTTTTAACTGTAGAAAAAAAGGCTGAAAAGTAGGATTTGACTGCCTGGGGCGATATTAAAGATACACAGAAACATATCCATCACCCACTTACATATCCACCCAACTATCTATTCACAGGTGTAATCATCTATCTATTTATCATCCATCCACCCAGCCAGTCACACCCATTCACTCATCCCTTATTTCACACATCCATACACCCACTCATTTAAAACCTACATATTCATCCATTCTTCCATGCATCTATCTATACCACCATCCAACCACATTGATTCACTCATCCATCCATCTGGGATGTACAAGTACTTGCTACATGCTGAGCACTATAGAGGCAGAGAGCAACTAAACAGACACGAGTTCTGTCTTCTTTGAGCTCAAAGGCTGATAACATGAGCAAGAACAAGTAGCACCTTATTCTCGGGCCAATTCTTTTTGAAAGAAATGCAGACAGTCATGTCTTACCCTGGTACCCTTACACTTTTTCCACTTTGCAAGGGAATGAAAGCATACAACACATCAATTCTGCTTTTTTACATTCAGTACAGAACTGAACAAATTACACGAGGTATTCAATACATTATTATAAAATTGGCTTTGTGCTAGACAATCTTGCCTACCTGCAGGCTACTGTAAGTGTTCTGAGGACTTTTCAGGAAGGCCAGGCTAAGCTCTGCTGTTTGGTATAACAGGTATAATAAGTGTATTTTTAACTTACATTGGATTTACCAGAGGGAATCCCATCAGAAACCAAGAGACATCTGTAGGCACCTGGCTCCTTTGTCCTGAAAAAAGTCAACCTTTGTGTGCAGTCAGCTGGGTTGCCCTGAGCATTCACAGAAAGAAGCAGGTCCAACCTTCCTGGCAGGTGGATACTGTTGGAGCAGCCAGCCTCCGGCAGTGTGATAGCCTGGGGGACTGCTCTTGCCTAAATTTTTCCCAATTGCTCAAAGGAGATTCAGTAATCACACCCAGTGGGCTCATGATAGTCTAGTCAGTGTGAGCTTTCTTGGCTTGGGGCTTGTATTAGATGCCTTTGTAGTACCTGTCTGTATCAGGTCAAGGAAGGGGCAGAAGTCTTCAAAGGACAATTAGCAGCTCATTATGGAAACTGCTCCTGGAACAAAGGACACATGTAAATGATGACAGCCCCCTGGGCCAGGCCAGCTTTCTCTCTAAATTGTCTTTTCCCAGCCTCTCTCTCTCTCCACCAAGACTACATCCCAGTACTATTACTAGCAGTGATTCCAATATTAATGGTAACAATAAAACCAGATTATCTCTCAGTCAAGATGAACCATCAGGCACGAAAAGGCCAAAGATAGCATTGACATTTGTGCATCAAGGCAGAACGGACTCCACTTGTGTGGAGCATCCTGTGTAGAACAGGGTTTTTTCACCACCAATCATGTTGTCCTAAGCTCAAGCTTAGGATAGGCCCCAGTTCAGCCAGTGATACCGTGGAGTCTGAGAAACTGGAGTGCCCAGGTAACAAACAGTCCTGAGCATTCAATGTTTGCTATGTGGCCTCTGCTGACTAACTGCTCTTGCTTGCTTGTTCTGAACGTAAAGATCAACTGCTCTCAGTGACCACACTGATGTGGAAATGAGTTTCAAAGTTAAATTAGATTCTACAGGCCACAAAACTGGAACATGGGCAAGCGACTAATAAGCTTAACAGCAAGACTTTCATGCCTAGGCCTCTGATACTGTACTATCTCACCAGAATTGAGAGTCTAGAACACTGGTTCTCAACCTTCCTAATGCTGTGACATTTTAATATAGTTCCTCTTATTGTAGTGATCTCCAAACATAAAATTATTTCATTGCTAATTCATAACTGTAATTTTGCTACTGTTACGAAGTTTATGAATCATAATGTAAGTATCTGATATGCAGGATATCTGACATATGATTCCTGTGGGGTGTTCTGACACACATGTTGAGAACTACTGGTCTAGAACGTTTTGTAGAAGAATGAGCATGATGAGTTAGTCAAGATTCTTTAAGGAACAGAACCAACAGACTGTGTTCCTATATCTATACCTATTTATCTCCCTATCTCTCCCTGCCTCACTCCCCCTCTCTCTACCTACCTATCCATCCATATATCTATGAATTGGATTGGCTTAAGAGGAAGCTGTTCATCCAATAATGAGCATCCAGCACCCAGAGAGATAGAGAACCTTAACTCTCTTAAGGTAGCTGCTTAATTTAAGAAGCTAGAAATCTCAGAATAAGGGCAACTACTGATGTAGTTCAAGTCATTACCTAATGGTCTGGAAGCTTCCAGGAGATCTCCTAGAAAGCTGAAGAAACCAGAGTCTGATCTCCTCGGGAGATGGGTACCACTTAGGTAGAGTGGCGTTTTCATATGTGTGCTGCCTTCCACTCTCACAGTTTTTCCCATGTAGGCTCCTAACTTATTTGATCATGCCATCCATATTCAGGGTGGGCCTGGCCTCTCAGCTACTACCACACATGCTTGTGCTCTCAGGAAATACCCCACAGGTGCACCCGGAAATGCACATCACTAATGCAGGTATCTGTTGATCCAAATCAACTATCACCCATGCCAAAGCCAGAGATGGCTTTAACTTTTATGCTTGACAGCAGAGCTGGGATTCTGCTGAGCCATGACAGAACATCCTAGATGGATCAGGTTTCTAGAGGATGATGAAATTCTACTCCACTGACTTTATGGGAGGCAGAAATGAGTGGATCACTACAAAGAGAACTCGGTGGCCCAAGCCCCCTTCTTTGCCAGCCTCTAAGAAATGAAGGATAGGTTGAAGTTGGTCAAAAGGAAAGCAAAGGACTGAGAAATGGCTGCCAATGAGACCTGAGAGGGGCTTCCTGTAATATGCACTGGGCCTAGTGTAGAGCTTGACATTGCTGGATCTGCCACATGTGTTTCAGAAACGGACACCCACTCATTTGCATATGACAGCATATGAAATGGGTTTGTGTCTATTATTCTCTTGAATTTGAACCTCATATAAAAAAATTCCAGCAGTCAAATCAAACAAAAGCTGCACACATTCAACTCAGGTAGGGAGATACTGTGTCCATGTTGTAGGAAAGGAAATCAAATGGTTTTGCTCTGAGATCTGAGGTCACCAAGTCACATAATGCTGGTGGTCTACTGCCCCCTCTAGTCCCAAGTCTGAATCACACTAACCATTAGACCCCTGGGAGGCTCCCAGTAACAAATGTCTTCCATAGAGGACACCATGCTTGTTTGCATCTGTTTCCTACTGCATCATGGTGTTCATGTGCAAATGGAGGATGAGTGGACACATTTGCTGCCCAAAAATACAACTGAAGTTGGATGTGGTGACATGTACCTTTTATCCCTGCACGTAGGAAGCTGATGCTAGAGTATTATTAGTTCATAGCCTCCCTGGGCTGTGTAGCCAAGTACTATGTCAAATAAACAACAGAAGGTGATAAGTACAGTTATGGCTGAGATGGTCCGATGATTTGGTGGGACTGTTTCTACTTTAACTAGGATTCAAACCTTTCAGAAACAGCTCTCAGCAGCTCCTTTGTATAGCTGACCAGCACCATCTGCTGCATTCTCAGGACAGGGTGGGTGGCTCAGTGAGCAATGCACCTGCTCCACAAGCACAAGGACATGACTTTGAAACATTCATGCTCATGCAAAAACAAACTACAGGCCTAACCATGCATGCCAGTAACCCTATCACTAGGGGTTAGAGAAAGGAGGATCCTGGGAGCTCACTGATCACCTAGTCTAGCTAAATCAGCAAGCTACAAGTTTACTAGGAGATCCTGTCTTAAAATGTAAGATGGTAAGTGATAGGGAAACTGTTCACTGGCTTCAAGCATGTATGTATGCCACAATCACACCCACAACCATAAACACTTACAAGGAACTTAAAGTAATAAATGCACTGGCTTTTCCAAGGACTCTCTAAAGCCCTGTTCTTTATTAATAGCATTACCCTGCTTTGAGAACCACCTGTAAGCTAGCTGATTTGATTTCCATGACAACCAGAGGCAGCACATACCACCACCTTCATTTTACAGATGAGATGCTTGAGGTGCAGAGAGGTTAAGCAACTTGACCATAGTCATACCTCTCCTAAGTGACAGAGGAAGGCCCTAACTTTGACCTGTTGCTTGCTAGAACCCACACTCCTGATAGTGAATTTTGGACAAAGAAGGGTATTCCTATTCTACTGAGGCCATTCAGAAAGGTCTGAGGGTGTCTGCAGTAACACAGAACCGAGCCACTTAAAGCTCACCTCTAAAAAGATATATTTGCAATTTTCAGTGTGTCTACCTTCCCCCACCCGACTGAGGCTGGAAGCAGCAAGCGGAGAGATCTGACTGTGCTTGTCAAGAAGCTCCATATTAGAAAGCTAGTTAGCAATTCATCTAAAAGCAGCCGAGTATTCCAACCATATCCAAATTAATATTTATAGAGGCAGTGCTTGCTCAGACCCAATTATTCCTGGGGCCAGGAAGCCAGGCACAAGTAGTGGTAGAATAGAGGGAGAGGGAAGTGGACCCTGAGGATCACATCCAGGACATTCTGAAAGGTGGGGCCTGAGTGCCAAGGAGGGCTATGCACAAACGGTGTGCAGCAGTCCAACTTGCAGGCTCTTCATGTGCTCTTAAGCTCTGAGCTTCCCAGTGACCCTAACAATCCCTGGAAGTCAGGGACCACTGCCTCCCATCCATGATGCATGACTGCCCACTGGAAAGGAGTCTTGGTTTGGCCAGCCAGAGTGTTTGTACAGGAAAATTCAAGTGTGAATGTGAAATTGCCATGGCAACTAATTCATGCTTTTAAATACATAGAGGGTCAAACAAAAAACGTACTTGCATCGTTTGGGGCCCAAAAGCTGAGTACAGAATCAAGTGAGTATCTACCATTCTCTCCAGTGGCTCTGATGAAGTTCTACCATTTTTGCCTGTTGGAATTCTCCCAGTCAGCCTCATGTGAAGTGTTTCTCACCAGGCTCTAGCCAGTTCATCCCAGTGCAACACTACAATCTATACTCTGGATTAAAAGTTCCCATACAGGACTCGAAGAACAAAAAGCAGTTCTAATCTTAGTTGGTTTTCCAAAGAACTTAGTGGCAGTAGCCTTTCTATGACACTTATTTCTGGGGTTTCAAATGTGTCTTCCTTACCTTTCACAAGGACCAAGGCAAGCTTTGGATAGTGCAAATCCGATAGAGTCACTCTCTGCTTTAGAAGTACTCCAGAGACTCCCCACTGCCTCTGTGGGGAAGCCTATACTTCTTAGAACGGCAGTTAAAGCCTTACATGATCTGGCCATCAATATTTCTCTGCCTCATTTCCTGCTGTCTTTGGTTTGCTGTCAGGAACAGTGTGGGGCCTTAGTTAGTAGGAGTATGAAGTAGTTCTAAGTAGCCAAAGAGGAATAAGGAGCCTCTGTCACCTGGCTCAAAGGTACCACAATGGCCATTTTCCAGGACCTTAGATTTTCCACTTAATCAGTTCAGACTGCGCTCAATAGCCATAGTCATCATCTTAGCCTTGAACCAGTTCCCATCTCTCTCAGGATTCTCCAAGGACAGCTTACTTCACTGCGAGTAAAACCAAACTTTCATCAAAATTACAGATGACGCGTCTTGTGTGTTTACATACTAGACTTCCTCATGCTTCATGTCAGACAATGCTGTGGGGTGAATTGTACATGGCCAATATTTGGCGGGTAGATGCTACAGCAGAGAGGTTTCCCAGTATACTGATGGCACATGCCTGGAGAGCAGGAAGTTTAGAAAGGTAGGGTAATTCCAGAACATCCATTGAACTGCACCTGCTGCCTAGGCTCTCCTAGCTGCATCTCTTGGTCTGTCTTGTCTCCCTGCCCACACCATCCCTCTCCTGAAAGGTCCTGTTTTGTCCCAGGGCTTTGTTCAGGATGTTCATTACCTGACATCCTTCTTGCTGACTCTATGTGACTATTGGAAACAGCTCTATCCATAGGCTTGAGCAGATCCTCTCAGAAACCAAAACACTCCAGGTGCTGTAGATCCTTCCTTCAGACCACACCAACTTTATTCAAAACAGAATCAGAGTTTATTTAGGGGGAATGCTTTTAAAAGGATAGGAACTAACTAAGGAGTTTGGGAGTCTCTATAGCAAGAGCTGGTAGTGTTGCTTCAGGGCACTGGGGTGAACCAATCCCTGCATAATTCACACATGAAGCTCAAGGAGAGGGAACTTCTTGTGCTCACCACTCCCATGATCCATTTGTGGCTCACAGAGAGTAAGCCAACTCCATTGGCACTTAAGGAAACTAGCATATTTGTACAAATTGGGAAAAAAATGCCCTTACTTTGAAACCTGTCCCAAATTTGCCTTGACTCAGAGCCCATGTATAGTACAAAACCTCATTGGCTGACTACCCAAGGCTTCTTTCATACAGAGAAGCAGACATCCTCCCAAAGGGAATTAAGAACTGTTGGAAAAGAAATGTGCTCCAAGCCACAAACAAACACATGAAAACCTCAAATTCCTGATGTTAAACAGTAACTCATTCCCAGAAGGTCTTCGCTTACACTATTCATCAGAGTACCTGATGGGCTTCATAAATATTCAATTCTAACATTCTACCTCAAACCAATTAAATCCACATCACTAGAGTTGGTACTAGACATCAGTACAGCAGCACTCCTTGTCTACTGTGTTCCATTTCACAATTTTAGGTACTTATTCTTAACTTCATTTTGAAGACCTTAAGTGGAGATCATAAGATTAACAATCCACTTATGCACACTTCTAAATGGAATGACAAAAACGTGTCATCATCTCTAACCATCCTGCCCAACACATCATCATCCTTCTGTCCAAAAGATTCACACAGTATGTGCTGCCCATTATTACATGGGATCAGTCTTCATATCAACCATGAAAATCATGTTCATATCAACCATGAAGAAATCTAATGTTCAAGCAACCCTACATTAACAAATGGTGAGAAGAGAGGCACCAGCTTGTAAAGTGGAGAAACATAGATTACCCTTGGTTCTGTGTGGCAGTACTTGAAGGCATGTAGTGGGAAGAGGTTCGACTTTTGTTTTCATAAATACCTATTGTTCCAGGGGTTTTGAAATGGTTCCTCCATAGCTGTATTTTTTTAAATTAGTAACCAAGTACAATGAGTTCACAGATTTGGATCTTGGTGAGTTCAAAGCCCAAACCAGACATTGCCAAGAAATAAAAGACTAGAGACAGATTTGTTATCTGCAGTAAATTAAGAGAGCAGTGAGGTTGTTTCTAGACAGATAACCTCTTCCTCAAGAGAAGAGTGGGGGAATTTTACTAAGTGAGCCTATCATACTCTTATAAGAGTGTACTTTAGGGACAAAAATAATCCTGAGCATGCTCAGTTAACTAAGTACAACCCTGCAAAGGAAGGCTGGATTCTCTTATTGATATATATTTGAGCATGTTTATCTCATGGTCATGGTCATAATTAAAGGTTAACATGGTGGACAGAAATACCTCTGGACATGCTAATCTATCCTAAGGACAGCAGGTAGCTTCATAATATACTGGTGTAACAGTGGTAGAAATGTGGGAGTAGCTAACCATTGCATAATTGGACTTAAGGCACGGTCCATTAGGTAAAACCCATGCCTAACAGTGCTCAGGTGTCCAAGAACTTGAGACTAGATGGGCCATGAGCATAGAAGAAAAACAAATACTATTGTTATGCTAGAGGAACATAGCAATAGAATGATTCCTAACAACATTTTGCTGCAGCCATATCAGTGACTTACTCAGCTAGCATCAAAGAAGCTTATTTCTGCAGTAGATGGGAACTAATATAGAGACTCACAACTGGACAGTATGCACAGAGTGAAAGACCTTGGAATATTTCAGAACTAAGTAGGATGTCTTCATTAAACTCCTCCCCTCAACGCTCAAAGACTGTGCTGAAGAGGAGCCAGGAGAAGTCTAAGAGCCAGAGGGGATGGATGACACCAAGGAAACTGTCTTCCAGATAATACAGCACTGTGGCAGCATGAATAGGACCTGCAAAAGCCCAGGCAAAATAGGATACCAGTGCTGAGAAATGGCAGTAGACTTGAGCTCACATCTCTAATCAGAAGCTACCTCCAAAAAACAACTTCTTACAAAAGAAAAATTAGTTTTCTTTAATGGGATCTTACTGGGTTCACAAGCCCCATGTCCAGCAGTAGATGGCCAACACGAAACTCACTCAACCATATTTTGCAGACTTTTGTCTCATACTGCTTTGTCTGGGCATTTTTAAACCTCATTGGTCTTCTGTTTATAGATAAAAGCTTCCAATGTTCTTATCCATTTTGTTTTGTGTGTGTGTTTCTGAGTGTACTTATTTCTTACTTTTAATTCTTTATTTTTTTGTTTTTTATTCTATTTGTTTTCTAAAGAGAGAGAAAGAAGGCATGGAATTGTGTGGGTGGAAAGCTGGTGAGGATCTGGGAGGGGATGAGGAAGGAAAACCATTAACAGAGTATATCATATATAATTATTTTTCAAAATGACAATTAGGGCAACTGTGGGCATGCTTTGGTTTCTCAAAAGTGTTTTAGCTGAAACAGAAACACACACACACACAGACACACACAGACACACAGACACACACACACACACACACACTTCACTATTGAAACTGCTCAAATCTCCAAGGATCTCACCTAACTTACACTGTCCAAACTATATGATTTTTGCTTGTTGAGTATTATAACACTTTTCTGCTCACATACCTGTATCTTCATCTAACTAGACGGTGGGAACTTGACAAGAACTAGGTTCAGTGCATAAAAGACCTAAAAGTCTGTCTTTAGAGACTCACCCTGAAATCTGGGGACAGCACTTGCTTTTCCATCCATCTCTTCATTTATCATATTTTCAAACCTTAAGAGTTTAGGTGTTATGTTAACACTTTTCCTCAACCCCTAGATCCATGTTTCTTCTTGATTCTGAAATTTTCTGTGACTACAAAGTTGGACGGTTCAGACTCTGGGTATTATTTCAGCCACCTCTTGTGGTACTTTGAAAGGAAATGTCTCCTGCTCTTTTGACAAGTCAGCTTGGAGTAATGCTTCTGTGGTGCTGTCTGCCCAATTCCAGCTGAAATCCAGGGTCACCTCCTCATTCCCTTTGTTTGCTCAGTATTTCCCAGCTCTTTCTGAAGCCTAAGCTATGTCCTTAAACATAAAATCCCCAGATATTATCCCTGTCCTCCACCCCTCTAAGACTTAAGGACAAGTGCTATTCTCCAGCCTTCATTCTTCTTCTCCAGGAAAAGCAGCTAGATTTCAAATTTGGAGGTTGGTGCGGGGAAGGCTTTTGGCTGATTGCTGTGTGCAGTGCTTCTGTGATGAGCTGGAGACAAATGAGAGAGGGATTTCAGAGACAGCGCCCATCTCTGCTCAGTGTCAGCAGCTGCTCTCAAGTCAACAGAGCAATGGTGTGTGTCTGGGCTGAAGAGAACAGAAGTTGCTTAAATTGTTTTCCATCCCCTCTGAAACCAATAAGTGCTACTCCAGTGCCCAGCACAACTGTGTTCCTGAACGGAGCCCCAGTGTGGTGTCAAATCAAACCTTAATCCTGTCAAATGCTGGCTCTATGAGCTTCTCAAAACAGGCATAGAGCCAAGCAGGGAGAGGTTAGGTGTCCTCTTCCAACTGGCCTGTTGCAGGGGACCCCAGTGAGCAAGCAGTGAGCAGCTTCACTTTGTTTCCATGGATATAGCCAAAAGCACCTGAATTCATGATAAGATTCATAAAAAGACAGGCAGACAAGATTGAGAAGGTGTAAAGTTGGTGAAACAATGGATAGATGAATGGATGGATGGATGGATGGATGGATGGATGGATGGATGGATGGTTGAATGGGAGGGTAGGTGGGTGGGTGGATATGTAGATGGATAGGTATATGGATAGATTTATGTATGTATGGATAGATGGATAGATGTTTAGATGGATGGATGGATGGATGGATGGATGGATGGATGGATGGATGGGTGGGTGGATGGATGGATGGGTGGATAGATGGGTGGACTGATGACTTAGTCACTAATAGTTTCAAGACTGGATATTGGGGATCTGCTGATAAATAAGACAGAAGGGGATCTCATCTATCCCACTCTGGGAAAATACAGCTCTTGTGAGATAAAGAGCTTTGAAGGCATACATACCACAAGGACACAAAACTCTTTTTTTCTCAGGCATCTTGCAGAATGCAGCCTTCCTTCTAGAATGTGCATTCTGACATAACACATTTGCATTGATAGAGGCCAGTTTCAGGAGCTGGAGACTACTTTTAGAACAGAAGAATTTTCATTTTCTCCTCTCTCTTTCCCTTTACACTTGGGAGGTATATAGCATTTGGTTCTCACCATTTGTTCAGTATTTCAAGCCCAAGTATCTCAGAGGTCATGAAACATCTGCCCAAGTCCAGTGTCCTCGATGGTTTAAACCACTAAGAGCTTAAGTAGGTGGTCAGATTGGAACCTTGCTAGCTATCTTAGTCTACTTTCCCTCACTTTGACACAATTAATTTGACACTTGACACAATTAATGGAAGCCAGGCAAGTCAGTCCTGTTGTTCTGAGCCTGTGGTGAGGCAGAACATCATGGAAGGATCAGGTACATAGAACAAAGCTTCTCACTACACAGCAGTCAGGAAACAGAGAGAGCAAGAAGCCAGGAAACCAATATAAATTTCCAATGCCCCCATTGACCTGCTTCACCCAACAAAGTCATTCCTCCTAAGTTTTTCACCTGCCAAGAACACAGAGGCATTAGATACCCTGGAGCTGGTGTTACTGGCTGTGTGAGCCACTTGACCTGGCTGCTGAGAACCAAACTCAGGTTATTTGTGAGAGCAGCATGCACTCTGAATCCCTGAGCATTTCTCTAGTGCTTCTTCCCAGTGATGTACTTTATACACAGGTGCCCAGATGCCAAGCATTTCATTTGATGTCACCCATCTAACTGCTAGCAGAACAATAATGATAGCCAGATCATAGTTCCACAGCCTAGAAATTTCTCTCAGGCTCTTTTCAGGTGAGACCCGCTCCCTTGAAGGTAACCATCTTCTGGATTGTAACATCTTGAAGGTGATATAAATGTAATAATGAACTTTCTTGAATAATGCATATTCTTGAGTGTGTTTCTTCTACTTCTTAGCATACTTGTGAGATTTATAAACATTGGTTACATCCATGTGGTGGGCAAGAGCGTTTGGGTCTTTTCTGCTGCCAAGCACACTCCCAATGCAGTGATTTCCCTGTAGCCTGACTCTCTGTGTAGTTGGACCTGTGTTATGTCATTTTAGAAGCCAACAACAAGGATGCTGCTCTCAGCAGTCATCACTTGAGCTTCCATACTGAGTTATAGGTGATGCTTTAGTTTGCACCTCTTGAGACTCCAGAAGGATAGTACATTTACAAAACATTTACAGTGGAGCCCAAGTGTGCTTGCCCCCCCCCCATGGTTCAGTGGTGCCAGGATATTCCAAACAAGAGAAGTAAAATCATTCTGGAGTTTGTGGCCTCAACTCAAATTACTAGCTGTGGATTACTTATGCTTCCCTGGAAGATGCCAGAATTTTGAAAGGGAGGTTCCTTAAGACTCTGGAAACAAACAATTCTCAGAAAGTCCCTGAAACTTATTAGATGTACAAGACTCCTCCTGCCTCAAGTTTATACAAGCAGAACAGACTGCTAACAAGAAGGAGACTCACCCATGTTGTTCTGCAATGAATTAAGAGAGCTTTAGAGGTTCAGCTTTCATGAGTTGTCACACAGATTGCAGTGGGCTTTTGGTGAAGCCACTGCCCTTGACGCATCCCTCCTCTTGTAAGCCTCTAAAACCTCATTGATTCACCAAGTTAGACTGTGCTGATAGCATTACTCCTGTCTGTAATTGTAAACCTTTGTTCAAGAACAGGGAACACACACACACACACCAGTGCTGTATCCCTTATTATTCTAGCTTTACATCAAGTCTTGAAATCAGTTGGTAGAAGCTTTGGATTTCTAAATAACTTTTTAAAGACTTTGCTCACTTTATTTTCATAGGGTGTTTTGTCCAGATATACATATGTGGACCATCTGTGTGCAGTTCCTATGGAGACCAGAAGGTGTTGGATCCTCTGGAACTGGAGTTATGGATAGTTGTGACCATACATGCTAGAAAGCTTCTGATAGAGCAGCCAGTGGTATTAACCACTGAGCAATCTCCAAGCCTCTCTAGAAAATGCTCAATTAGCATATCAATTATTTTAAAAGGGCCTGCTCAGATTCTGAATAGAGTTTGAAGAGAATAGGCAGTTACTTAGCAAAATGGAGTTTCAGATCTGTGAACATATTTTATCTTTCCATTGTTAGGCTTTTAAAAATGCCTCTTGTCAATTTTATTTTATTATAAGCACCTCAATATTATTTATGTTTTCCATCATCTTCTATTAGTACATAAGAATGTAGTGGATCTTGGGGAAGCTCCTTTACATCACTACCCTGAGATGGTCTATTGGTTCTGGGTCCTCCTGGGATCTCCATTTCTGGCTTTTCAATTTACCTACCTCGATCTCAGCCCTGTTATTGGCTTCTTGATGGAATATTTGGTTCTCCTTTTCAGATCCTCACCTGGAAGGAACAGGCTGATCTCTAAACACAAGCAGCCTTTACTACTCACTACCCAAGACAGTCTGAAATCCCAATGCCCTTTTAAGAGAAATCAGCATATCTGTTACAGGTAAGTTGGTTTAGCCAAACCTCTGACCACACCTTGTTCACTTACACATTTCAGACCTCCCAGACAGCTAAGATGCATAGTTATAAATCTCTAGCTTTTTGAAGAATATGAAAAACATTGGGAGGAGGCATTCCTTACACTCTCTATAGAAATGACAGTGGGACACTGTCTTAAAATAACATAAGTTATAGAAGCAACAAATCACAGATCATTCAATACTAAAAATATCCAGTTAAAAATGAAAGTGGGAGGAGGGGAGGTCCATTCACAAGAGTTGTAAAAACTATAAAATATCTATGAATAAATTTAGCAAGCATGGTACTTATCTGAATAAAACTATAAAATTTTACTGAGAAGCATAAAGCATGATCTGAATTAATGGAGAGAGGCATAGCGGGGTCCTGACAGGGATGACTTAATGCCATCAAATATCTGCCCTGTCCAGATTCATAAAACCATTTACCAATTTCTGTCAGAATTCCTGTTTTATATTTAACCTTTTCACCTCAGATTTGACTAGCTTGGGTAGCATGGGACAAAGTAAGATAAGTAAAGAACAGACTTGGAATTTTGAAAGAGAGCAACAGTGAGGAGAATCACTCTCTCCCTTCTGTGGCTACAGATTCTAAACATGCTCTAGTCTAAGCAGCATTAATCTGATTGGACAGACATCATGGTAGGAAACCTCTGGGCATGCAGATCTACTCCCTTGAACACACACAAGCATAATGTATGGTGTCAGCAGCATTTCCACTCACATGAGAAAACCCAGAGTACTTAACAAGAGGTCTGGCGTGTAGTATTCATCTGGGAGGATACAGGCCAGGTACCATCCTGTGAACAACACATGGAATAAATCCCTACTGCATTTAAATCTTAAATCACTGTGTCATAAAATATCATATCCAATGATGGGTCTGGAACTCTGGCAGGCTGTCCTGGGCTATACAGTGACACCCTGTCTAAAGGGTGAACAAAAATAATCAAAGATGGGAGCAACAGATTGATAAAGTGAACATCTTTAGTCTTAACTTGGTTTTGGTCTAGTTTCTTGTGCTTTGTTCTTATTTGAGCCACTTTGCTTCTTTAAAAATGAAGTAAGTGTGTTTAAATAGTGGTGTGTTTGTGAATGCTCTCTCATCAACATTTTACAAAATTACAGGCAAGAATAAATAATTTTAGTGTATTGGCAGAAAAGGGACCTCAAATTTATATGTATGTATGTCAGAAAGGAATGTGAATTAAATTGAGAAGTTATCAAATACAACTGAAATACAAAAAAAAAAAAAACACATCCACTGAAGGAAAATATACTTAAGTTTTTATAGTAAAGGAAAAAAGGAAACTTTCTAAATAACATATCCAAATAACATAGTAGTTAGAATCCACAGATGTCACCATTTTGGAGTCAAGGAATCAACCAAATATACAATAAGCAAACTTTAAAAAGCAATAAATTGGGAAGACAGACATTTAAGATAGATTAATATTTGCATGTTGGTGGCTCAGAAGTGCCAAGAAAAAGTACCAAGCACATTAAATTCTGGACTTTTCTCTTTCCTTTCCTTTCCTTTCCTTTCCTTTCCTTTCCTTTCCTTTCCTTTCCTTTCCTTTCCTTTCCT
>NW_021604600.1:5668129-5769532 GCF_004785775.1 Grammomys surdaster
CCCTCTCCCCCCCCTTAGAGATAGCTTCTGTATGGTATACAACACTCCATAAATTTATATGACTGAAAATTCTCTATTATCCAGCAGAGGCTGACATGAGTCCTCCTATGCAGTAGGGGCACTAATGTAAGGCTTCGCCCTCAAGTTCCTTACATATCTTGATGTTGTTCTTCTTAAGGATCTCCCAGTCCACTCTATGAGGCTGATGTCTGAGAGATAAGAATAAGGAATCATAGACGAGGGGATTCTAAGAAAAAAAAATACTATAGATACTAATGTTTGCCAAGAAACAAGTCAAAGTGGACAGAAAAAAAGACCATAAGACCTCTATTTTACAAAAAGAACTACAGGTAATTAAGGAACACTGAGATCAGGAGAGATAATATTCCCCAAGGAAGAACTCACCAGTTGATTATCCAGTACCAAATGGTAAGCACTGAAAATATATATACTAGTAACACTATACAGGCTGATGATTTTATATTTAGGAATATATATATGTATATGGATATACATATATGTGTGATATAAGAATTAATGAAAAAAGAGTCCGTGAGTTGAAAGAGAGCATGGAGGGGTGTATTGGGAGGATTTACAGGAGGGAAAGAGAGGAGAAATGTTGTAATTATATTATAATCTCAAAAATTTTAACAAGGTTAACAGAAGCAAATGCTTGCAATGGCTATTTCAATCCTGTGTGTTACTTATCACAAGCTTTTTTGAGAAGATACTACCATACATATTTTTAATATGCTTAAATGTGAAAAATGTATATTTCAGTTAAATAAATTTTTTCTAAATATAAAAAATACTAATGTTTGCATTCCATTGACCCTAAATTGTTCACATGACCATACTGAGCTGCAAAGAAGCCTGGAAAGTCTAGTTAGTGTGCTCAGGAGGAGGGAGGCATATTTCTGGAATATTAGCTGGAGAACTATCACAATTTGATCCTTCACAGCAGTACAAACCAGTGAGCAAGAAAAGAGTAACAATGAGCTTAAACTTGTGAGTGTATAGAAAAGCAAATTGGAACATCTTTGCTTATTCAACAGACAAGAAAAAAATGTAAAGTGTCAACATGAATCTTTGGCAAGGATGTGAAGGAAAGGTCTACTTTTAAGTATTCTTTAGAAATGAGAAATACTACAGACATTTTTGGAAGCTGTCTGGTGATACATACATACATACATACATACATATATACATACATACATACATACATACATACATGTACATATTATACATGTATATGTTATGTACCTATAACATATAATATATATAAGTATATATTACAATTAAAAAACACCAGTTTAGAACCTACAAACTCCCAACCAGGAAATGTATTTGTTTTTAAAATGAGTAAATAAAAATAAGTATTCAAAGATGTTATGACAGCACATTTAAAATGACAACATTTTAGAAACCTAGAGAATTCTAACAACTAAAGAAAAAGCTCGGGGGAAATCAGAGTACATTCATATATGAACCTCTATGCAGTCATAAAGAAAATTGAACTAGATTTACTTAGGCCATGATGATGGCTCTTAAACAAAGTCTTTTATGTAATGTAGGCAGCCTTGAATTCACAGCAGTACTCCTGCCTCATCCTGATGGTGCTCAGGTGTTAGCCATCAGGCCCAGCTTGGACTAGTTTTATACATGCCATTCTAGAGATATGCTTACAATGAGATGAACAAGGTACAAAAACTCACTGTGTGACTTTCAGGCAGATGATTGTTGTATAAGTTCAGCTTCTGTATCTGTTTATAAACAAGTCTAAGCCTGGGTATAGAAGGGTGGTTCCAAGAGGCAAGGCAACCACAGGCATTAAAGAGCAACAAGCACAAGAATTAAGATCAACATAGCCCCTTCTAAGCACAAATCTAACTCCTCAGCCACTTATGTATTGAGATAATATATAGTGTTATATATGTACACAACACACACACACACACACACACACACACACACGCAAAAATAGGAACAGCAAACTAAATAGATATATATATATATATATATATATATATATATGTATATTGCTCCTAGTAGCAAAGTAGTGACCTAGACAGATGGAATTGTATTTTCTGGTAGCTTGCAGCCTAATATATGTAAGTGAGCAAGTGGTCCAAGGCAACAGTGTGATAAATGCTACCACAGGAGAGTTACAGGGGAAGGACTGCGTCACCATCTTCATGGACATGAGGAATAAACATTTGTGATCACACTCTCACCCACCAGTGTCTAGATGCATGACCTTATCCAGGATGCATAGCTGTTGTCAAACTCAGTTCCCATCTTTAACCAGTACTACTAACGCACCTTAAATGTACAGGGAAAGATCTGAATAAAACAAGTAAAGAGCTGTCATCTACAGCCCCTGAGGAACAGTGGGAGATTAGTGGAAGGAGTCTGTGGCTCATTCTCCTCCAGTCAGTGTTCCATGCCCACTTTGCATGTCACTCTCAAAGTCTCTGCTAGGCAGCAGCTTTAGCCAACAGGTACATCCAAGTGGACTATGCATGTCCTTTCTGGGACTGAGGGATTGTCTAGGACATGAACTCACTCAGAATGGCCTGAGGTGCCCAGTAGTGTTTAGCCTGAGAATGTCAGTAATATCCACATCTAGAGATCCTCAGGAGCCAGACTGATGCAATTATCGGATGTCCTGCTTTGACTGACTCATCTTGTTTTTAAAAGTGAATGGCAACTTTCAGTGTGGTTTATTAAGACTTGGAGTGAAGTTCTGTTTTTACACCAACCACTTCCTCTCTTACTGTAATGGTGCTGTGTGTGTGGGTGTGCGTGCAGGTGTGTGTTTGTGAGAGTATGTTTCTCTCTCTCTCTCTCTCTCTCTCTCTCTCTCTCTCTCTCTCTCTCTCTGTGTGTGTGTGTGTGTGTGTGTGTGTGTGTGTGTGTGTGTGTGTATACACATGCATGAGTGAGAGAGAAAGAGAGGAAGGGAGGAAGGGAGGGAGGGAGAGAGGGAGGGAGGGAAGGAGGGAGGGAGGGAAGGAGGGAGGGAGAGAGAGAGGGAGAGAGAGAGAGAGAGAGAGAGAGAGAGAGAGAGAGAGAGAGAGAGCCAACACCAGGTGTCTTCCTCTGCACATTTTACTTTTGAGGCAGCTTCTCAATGAGCAGAGGATTCACTGACTGGTATGTGCTTGGTCAGTGAGTCCCAGTGATTCTTCAAAAGTCTGGTTTTAGAGATGTGTGGCAAGATACCTAGCTTTTAATATAAATGCTGAGGATCGAACTCAGGCACTTACATTTGCATGGTAAATACTTTATGAACTGAGCCAACTTCCCAGTTCTTTTTATTTTTATTGTTGCTTTTTATTTATTTATGCAGAATGACTTTCCCCCAATCCCACTTGCTTCAATGTGTTGATTACAGTCCTAGATATGGGGCTGGCAGAATGTTTACTCAATGTAACTAAAGGGGGAATTTGATCCCCAAGGCTGAAGTGCCAATAGATACTTGCCCTGCATTGTTGCTGGACTTGCAACAGAGGACTCTGCTCCTGAGTGCCTTCTGGAGCTTACATGTTAGATCCCACAGGAGTCTAATATTCTCCCTCACTCCCTTCTACCTTCTCCCTCTACAAACCCACTTTCTCCTCCTTTCCACGGATTTTCTGTTTTCTGTTTCTGACAGTCTTGCCTTTTTCTTTTCTGTCTCAAGCCTCTCCATGCACCTTGCTTTACAAACAAAACAAAACTACAAACAAAAACAACAGCAAAAACAACAACAAACAAACAAACAAAAAACCTTTTCTCCTCATTGTTGTCTCCTTTCTTTCTATCTATAGATTAAGAGAAAACAAAAGTATGATTATTATAGAGCTTAGACAATTATATGTTTAAGATTTCAGTTTTCCACAAAATATAGTGCACTCTTTAAAAATAGAAGATAGATATTCTACTCTTTTGTTCCAGCCTGCCCTCATGTTTTCAAGCCCCCTCCTTTCTTAAGTAGGTACTGTGCATCCACACCCTGTTACCCCCTCCTTCCTGCTGTCAGTTCTATATCACCACCTCCTTCATCCCCCACAGCTCCCAGGCTGCTGCTTTTATCCAAACCTGAAACAGCCCTTCCCTGGCTCTGTATTGTTCTCCTTTCGTTTGAGAGGCACCCTGTTAGTTGCTACATTGTTAAAATGATTGACTGGATATCAAAAGGGAAGAGTCCTATCTCATGAACTTCAGAATTCCCCTCTACAATGGCATATCTGCTCTGTGCACATTTCAATTGTCATTGTAAAAGGATTATTTAGGATGTCATAGGCAGCATGGCTAGGTAGAACGTGGCTTGTGCCTAAGGTTCTCTGTCCAAGGTGCTGGAACAAGAACCCACAGAGCATCCTCACTTAATTAGCTTTGACAGATGGACAGGAGATCCTCATTCAAAGATGTGCTTGACAGACTGCCACGTAGCCTTTCGCTTCAAAGCTTTTGAATTGCCTTGCCTGAGATTCATGCCTCACTCATGCTACTTAGCTCAGGAGTCTGTTCTGCTTCTTTGCTCCTGTTTCAAGCTCTCAAAGCTCTTCCTGTAGCTGCATGATGCTCTGACAAAGAACATGGCTTCTCAGGTTACAGTCTCTTCATTACTAACAAGCAGTGTGACCCTGGGGAAATTACTTAACCTCCAATTGTCTCAGAAAATGAGGATAAATGGGAATAATAGCATGCCTACTCCGTAGCTCTGTGTGAGTTAAATGAATGAATGTATGCAAAAATGCTTAGAAAAGTGTCCATCACATATTAAGATCCACGGCTTGGTCTTTGAACTCTTTCAATACCAAATAATAGAGAGCCAATTTACCTCTCTAGTTACTATAGTGGAATCATATCTGAAGCCCGTAATAATGGCTTCTACACATGCCGCTCATTGTATGGCAGGCATTGTACTAGGCACTGTGATATGTAGACACAGATATAACCAAGTTTCCCATGCAATAAACTTATAGGGTACAGGTAATTATTTCCTTATATTTCAGGTAAAGCATGAGATGTTATTTTACAGCTTTGAACCCTTAAACATTTTAATCGGAAGGTTGCTTTTAAATTCATAAAGCAAAATAAAACCTAAAAATATGTCTTCATGCAAAAAAAAAAAAAAAGACAAGAAAGACAAGACTTACTGATCTGATCCAAGGGGGAACCTTTAGCCTCAGGCACAGTTGGGCCATATGACTCAGCTATGTTGTCTGCAATCTGCCTATTTTTCTCACCTTTTCTCTATCAGGCTTGTACAAAAACAGACTCTTTTCACGCTGTGGCAAAATAAGAGAAAAATCTTACTTATCTCTTTCTTTTTATAATTTCTTAATCCCTTGTGGTTTTTTTCCCCCTCACTTGTGTGCTTGGTCAAAACTGTTCTTCTTCATTTATTTTTTTTCTTTTTGTGTATGTGTATGTGTGTTTCTGTGTGGAAAAGTTGGTGTGTGTGTGTGCACATATAGACACATTCATGAATACACTTGGATGTGGAGGGAAGAGGAAAACAGGTGTCACTCCCCAGGTGCTGCCCAGTTTGTCTTTTATTGCTTATTTATTTATTTATTTATTTATTTATTTATTTATTTATGAGACAGACTCTCATTGTGTAGTATGTATTTCTGGACTGCCTCTGTCTCCCAAGTACTGGGATTAAAGACATATGCCACCACACCTAGCTTCCATCTTGTCTTCTGAGACCCTCCCCCATAGGCTAGACGGGCTGGCTGGAAATCTCTGCTTCCCAAACACTGTAATTACATGCATATAACACCACATTTTTTTCAAAAGTGGGTTCTGGGCATTGAAATCAGGTCCTTATGCTTACAAGATAAACATGTTACTGACTGAGCCATCTCCCTGGCACAGAAGCTGTTTCTCCATGCAGCTTTTTGCCTTGTAGCTTATCCTGTTTCATTCCTGTGATTTCATTAAATTCATAATAATATTGTTTGGGTTCTCAATTTGTGCTGAACTCTGCGATACCTTTTCATTTCATTCTGTTGTATTTATTATCACAACTTTGAGTCTAATATCATTGAAATCTTGTTCTAATTAGTGTTATTCTACAGCTGGATGTGTTCTTCATACAGTTCTCTGAGGCTTTCTTTCCAACAAGCTGCTCGCCTGTCTTTTGTGAACTGTGCCGTGTGGTGTCTCTTTTTTACTGTTTAATTGAATCAGGACGTTTTCAGGGATGAAGATATTCATGAGAACTCTGTTCATGCTGATCACAGATTATCTTTCCCATGCCTTTTATTCCA
Source organism: Grammomys surdaster (assembly GCF_004785775.1). Lineage (NCBI taxonomy): Eukaryota > Metazoa > Chordata > Mammalia > Rodentia > Muridae > Grammomys > Grammomys surdaster. The sequence continues at coordinate 5,674,396 of NW_021604600.1, forward strand.
AGTACTATTGATCTATGTGTGTTTATATATGAATATATGTGAGTACACGTGCACACGCATGTGTGTGTGGTGTGTGTGTGTGTGTGTGTGTTTTGCACCTTTTAGTCTTTAACACTCACATTTCTCTTATAAGCAAAAGGAGACCATAGAACACTGGGCCTCCTTCTTCTTCTGCCCCTGATAACACAATGGCTTTGCTCTGTCCTGCACTCTCACTGTGATGTGCTGTTCCATACCAACCCCAAAAAACAGAGTCCATCCATTACAGACTGAAACCTCCCACCCCCCCAAAAAAGTAACCCAAATAAGCCATTCATCTCTGTAAGTGAATTATCTCAGGCATTTCATCACAGTGACAGCTGACAGCACATAGCCAGTTCCCACACAGAGAAGCTAGTGTGTGGTGGTACAGAGGGAAAGTTCACCTGCACAAAACTAGTTTGCTCAGGCTTTGTCTCCTGACCCCATGACTCTTCTCATTTTCCCATCCATGTCTCTCCCTATGTCTTCTCTCTTACATAAGTGTCCAGGATCTAAATCTCTCCTCTTAGCTGAAGGTACTGGAGAAAGTTAGGTCACACTGAGCATTTTAGACTTAATGAAGTCTAAGGGCTTAGCAAAAAAAAAAAAAAAAAAAAAAAAGATGATCTTGCTGGTCTTTTTTTTTTCTTTTTTTTTCATTTTTTTTTATTGGATGGTTTATTTACATTTCCTATGTTGTCCCCTTATCCCATCCCCCACCACCCCCTCGGAACCCCCAATCCCCTCGCCCCTCCTCCTTCTTCTCTGTGGATGTAACCTCTATCTACACCCCCCCACTCCCACCTCCCCACCCTCAAAATTCCCACCCCCTGGGGCATCCAGCCTTCATGAGGTCAAGGTTCTCTTCTTCCACCTATGCCCAGCAGGGCCCTCCACTTTTACATATTCAGCTGAAGCCCTGGATCCCCCCCTAAGTGCTCCCAGGCTGGTGGTTTAGACCCTGGGAGCTGTGGTTGGTTGGTATTGTTGCTCTCCTCATGGTGCCACAAACCCTTTCAGCTCCTTCAGTCTTCACTCTAACTCCTCTATTGAGAACCCCATGATCAGTTCAATGGCTAGTTGTGAGCATCTGCCTCTGAATATGTCTGACTCTTGAAGGCCTCTGAGGAGATATCCATATCAGGCTCTTATCAGCATGCACTTCCTGTCTTCCACATCAGCATCTACCTTTGGTGATTGCACATGGGATAGATACTCAGGTGGGGTGGTCTTGAGACGGCCCCTCCTTCAGTTTCTGTCCCTCACTTTGTCTCCATATTTGCTCCCTTGAGTATTTTGTTGCTCCTTCTAAGAAGGACCGAATCACCCTCACTTGGTCTTCCTTCTTTATGGGCTTCATGTGGCCTGTGAGTTGCATCTTGGGCATTTCAAGGTTCTAGGCTAATATCCAATAATCAGTGAGTGAATACCATGTGTCTTCTTTTGTGATTGGCTTACCTCACTCAGGATGATAATTTCTAGTTCCATCCATTTACCAAGGAACCTCTCGAATTCATTGTTTTTAATAGCTGAGTAATACTCCATTGTGTAAATATACCACATTTTTTTAATCCATTCCTCAGTTGAAGGACATCTGGGTTCTTTCCAGCTCCTGGCTATTATAAATAAGGCTGCTATGAACATAGTTGAGCATATGTCCTTATTATATGTTCGAGCACCTTCTGGGTATATGCCTAGGAGTGGTATAGCTGGATACTCGGGTAATGCTATGTCCAATTTTCTGAGGAACCGCCACACTGATTTCCAAAGTGGTTGCACCATCTTGCAGTCCCACCAACAATGGAGGAGTGTTCCTCTTTCTCCACACCCTCGCCAGCATCTACTATCACCTGAGTTTTTAATCTTAGCCATTCTGACTGGTGTGAGATGGAATCTCAGGGTTGTTTTGATTTGCATTTCCCTGACGACTAAGGATGCTGAACATTTCTTTAGATGCTTCTCGGCCATTCGAGTTTCTTCCGTTGAAAATTCTTTGTTAAGCTCTATACCCCATTTTTTAATAGGGTAATTTGGTTGTCTGGAGTCTAATTTCTTGAGTTCTTTGTATATATTGGATATTAGCCCTCTATCAGATGAAGGATTGGTAAAGATCTTTTCCCAATTTGTTGGTTGTCGTTTTGTCCTATTGACAGTGTCCTTTGCCTTACAGAAACTTTGCAATTTTATGAAGTCCCATTTGTCAATTCTTGATCTTAGAGCATATGCTATTGGAGTTCTGTTCAGGAACTTTTCCCCTGTGCCCAAGTATTCGAGGCTTTTCCCCACCTTCTCTTCTATTAGTTTCAGTGTATCTGGTTTTATGTGGAGGTCCTTTATCCACATAGACTTGAGCTTTGTACAAGGGGATAAGAATGGATCAATTTTCATTCTTCTACATGTTGTCTTCCAGTTGAACCAGCACCATTTGTTGAAAATGCTGTCCTTTTTCCACTGGACAGTTTTAGCTCCTTTGTCAAAGGTCACGTGACCATAGGAGTGTGGGTTCATTTCTGGATCTTCAATTCTATTCCATTGATCTTCCTGCCTGTCTCTGTACCAATACCAGGTAGTTTTTATCACTATTGCTCTGTAGTACAGCTTGAGGTCAGGGATGGTAATTCCTCCAGAAGTTCTTTTATTGTTGAGAATAGTTTTCGCTATCCTGGGTTTTTTGTTATTCCATATGAATATGAGAATTTCCTTTTCTAACTCTGTGAAGAATTGAGTTGGGATTTTAATGGGGATTGCATTGAATCTGTAGATTGCTTTTGGCAAGATGGCCATTTTTATTATATTAATCCTGCCAATCCATGAGCATGGGAGATCTTTCCATCTTCTGAGATCTTCTTCAATTTCTTTCTTCAGAGACTTGAAGTTCTTGTCATACAGGTCTTTCACTTGCTTGGTTAGATTCACACCAAGGTATTTTATATTATTTGCAACTATTGTGAAGGGTGTCATTTCCCTAATTTCTTTTTCAGTCTGTTTATCTTTCATGTAGAGGAAGGCTACTGATTTGTTTGAGTTGATTTTATAACCAGCCACTTTGCTGAAGTTGTTTATCAGGTTTAGGAGTTCTCTGGTGGAAGTTTGGGGGTCACTTAAGTATACTATCATATCATCTGCAAATAGCGATATTTTGACTTCTTCCTTTCCTATTTGTATCCCTTTGACTTCTTTTTGCTGTCTAATTGCTCTGGCTAAGACTTCCAGTACTATATTGAATAGGTAGGGGGAGAGTGGGCAACCTTGTCTAGTCCCTGATCTTAGTGGGATTGCTTCAAGTTTCTCTCCATTTAGCTTGATGTTGGCTACTGGTTTGCTGTAAATTGCTTTTACTATGTTTAGGTAGGGGCCTTGAATTCCTGATCTTTCCAAGACTTTTATCATGAAGGGATGTTGAATTTTGTCAAATGCTTTCTCAGCATCTAGAGAGATGATCATGTGGTTTTTTTCTTTAAGTTTGTTTATATAGTGGATTACATTGATGGATTTCCGAATATTGAACCATCCCTGCATTCCTGGGATAAAACCTACTTGATCATGATGGATGATTGTTTTGATGTGGTCTTGGATTCGGTTTGCTAGAATTTTATTGAGTATTTTTGCATCGATGTTCATAAGGGAGATTGGTCTGAAGTTCTCTTTCTTTGTCGGGTCCTTGTGGGGTTTGGGTATGAGTGTAATTGTAGCTTCATAGAACGAATTGGGTAGTATTCCTTCTGTCTCTATTTTGTGGAATAGTTTGAAGAGAATTGGTATTAGGTCTTCCTTGAAGGTCTGATAGAATTCAGCACTAAAACCATCTGGTCCTGGGCTTTTTTTAGTGGGGAGGCTTTTGATGACTGCTGCTATTTCCTGAGGGGTTATGGGACTATTTAGATGGTTTATCTGCTCCTGGTTTAACTTCGGTACCTGGTATCTGTCTAGGAAATTGTCCATTTCATCCAGGTTTTCCAGTTTTGTTGAGTATAGGCCTTTGTAGTAGGATCTGATGATTTTTTGAATTTCTTCAGTTTCTGTTGTTATGTCTCCCTTTTCAGTTCTGATTTTATTAATTTGGATACTGTCTCTGTGCCCTCTGGTTAATCTGGCTAAGGGTTTATCTATCTTGTTGATTTTCTCAAAGAACCAACTCCTGGTTTTATTGATAGTTTGTATTGTTCTTTCTGTTTCTATTTGGTTGATTTCAGCCCTGAGTTTGATTATTTCCTGCCTTCTACTCCTCCTGGGTGTATTTGCTTCTTTTTGTTCTAGAGCTTTTAGTTGTGCAGTCAACTTGTTAGTGTGTGCTCTTTCCAGTTTCTTTTTGTAGGCACTTAGAGCTATGAGCTTTCCTCTTAGCACTGCCTTCATGGAGTCCCACAAGTTTTGGTATGATGTGTCCTCATTTTCATTGAATTCTAAAAAGTCTTTTATTTCTTTCTTTATTTCTTCCTTGACCAAGTCATCATTGAGTAGAGAGTTGTTCAGTTTCCATGTGTACGTGGGTTTTCCATTGTTTTTGTCATTATTAAAGACCAGTCTTAGTCCGTGGTGATCTGATAAGATGCAAGGGATTATTTCAATCTTTTTGTATCTGTAGAGGCTTGTTTTGTGACCAATTATATGGTCTATTTTGGAGAAGGTACCATGAGGTGCTGAGAAAAAGGTATATTCTTTTGTTTTAGGATGAAATGTTCTATAGATGTCTGTTAAGTCCATTTGGTTCATAACTTCTGTTAATTTCAAAGTGTCTCTGTTTAGTTTCTGTTTCCATGATCTGTCCATTGCTGACAGTGGGGTGTTGAAATCCCCCACTATTATTGTGTGAGGTGTAATGTGTGTTTTGAGCTTTAGTAAAGTTTCTTTTATGTATGTAGGTGCCCTTGCATTTGGAGCATAGATGTTCAGAATTGAGAGTTCACCTTGGTAGACTTTTCCTTTGATGAGTATGAAGTGTCCTTCCTTATCTTTTTTGATTAATTTTGGATGAAAGTCGATTTTATTTGATATTAGAATGGCTACTCCAGCTTGTTTCTTGGGACCATTGGCTTGAAAAATTGTTTTCCACCCTTTTATTCTGAGGTAGTGTCTGTCTTTGTCACTGAGGTGCGTTTCTTGTATGCAGCAAAATTCTGGGTCTTGTTTGTGTATCCAGTCTGATAGTCTGCGTCTTTTTATTGGGGAATTGAGACCATTGATGTTAAGAGATATTAAGGAAAAATGATTGTTGCTTCCTGTTATTTTTGTTATTAGAGGTAAAGTTATGTTTGTATCTTTTTTGGGGGTTGTTGGAAGATTACTTACTTGCTTTCCCTAGGTTGTAGTTTCCCTCCTTGTGTTGGCATTTTCCATCAATTATCCTTTGAAGTGCTGGGTTTGTGGGAAGATATTGTGCAAATTTGGTTTTGTCATGGAATATCTTGGTTTCACCATCTATAGTGATTGAGAGTTTTGCTGGGTATAGTAATCTGGGCTGGCAATTGTGTTCTCTTAGTGTCTGTATGATGTCAGTCCAGGCTCTTCTGGCTTTTATAGTCTCTGGTGAGAAGTCTGGTGTAATTCTTATAGGTCTGCCTTTATATGTTACTTGACCTTTTTCCCTTACTGCTTTTAGTATTTTTTCTTTGTTTTGTGCATCTGATGTTTTGATTATTATGTGACGGGAGGTATTTCTTTTCTGGTCTAGTCTATTTGGTGTTCTGTAGGCTTCTTGTATGTTTATGGGCATCTTGTTCTTTAGGTTAGGGAAGTTTTCCTCAATAATTTTGTTGAAGATATTTACTGGCCCTTTAAGTTGGGAATCTTCATTCTCATCTATACCTATTATCCTTAGGTTTGGTCTTCTCATTGTGACCTGGATTTCCTGGATGTTTTGAGTTAGGAGTTTTTTGCATTTTGCATTTTCTTTGACAACTGTGTCAATATTTTCCACCGTATCTTCTGCATTTGAGATTCTCTCTTCTATCTCTTGTATTCGGTTGGTGATGCTTGCGTCTGTGACTCCTGATCTCTTTCTTAGGTTTTCTATCTCCATGGTTGTCTCCCTTTGAACTTTCTTTATTGTTTCTATTTCTAGTTTCAGATCCTGAATGTTTTTGTTTAATTCCTTCTTTGTGTTTTCTTGCATTTCTTTAAGGGATTTCTGTGATTCCTCTTTAAGGGCTTCTATCTGTTTACTTGTACTCTCCTGTATTTCTTTAAGGGAGTTACTTAATTCCTTCTTATAATCCTCTATCATCATCATGAGAAGTGATTTTAATTCTGAATCCTGCTTTTCAGGTGTGATGGGGTGTTCAGGGCTTGCTATATTGGGAGAACTGGGCACTGATGATGCCAAGAAACTTTGGTTTCCGTTGCTTATGTTCTTGCGCTTGCCTTTCGCCATCTGGTTAACTCTAGTGGTACCTGCCCTCACTGTGTAAAACTGGAGTCTGTAATTCCAGTTATCTTGCTTATTGCAGAGCTCCTCAGAGTCCAGAGGTCTCTGTGGTCTTATGCTCCTAATCTCCTGGGTGGAATAACTCCTGGGACTCAGGCCACCTCTTGGATCTGGAAATCCTTCTGCTCTGAGTGCAGTGGGTCCTCGATGACTCAGGATTCAGTTTCAGCTGCTCTGAGTGCAGTGGCTCCAGCTGCTCTGAGTGCAGTGGCTTCTGGATGATTCAGGATTCAGTTTCTCAACAGGACAGGAGCAGACCGACTCTGTGTCAGCTGCTCTGAGTGCAGTGGCTCCTGGATGACTCAGGATTCAGTTTCTCCACAGGACAGGAGCAGACCAACTCTGTGTCTGCTCCAGCCCAGAGGACCAGGCAGGGGCAGAAGGGAAGTGGAATTCCGGAGGGGCGGGGTTTGGGTAGCTGCTGTGCCCTGGATGTCCCTGGCTCCCCGATCTATCTCTGGGGTTTAGGGAGTGAGATGGAGTTCTTACCAGCTGCTCTGAGTGCAGTGGCTCCTGGATGACTCAGGATTCAGTTTCTCCACAGGACAGGAGCAGACCGACTCTGTGTCTGCTCCAGCCCAGAGGACCAGGCAGGGGCAGAAGGGAAGTGGAATTCCGGAGGGGCGGGGTTTGGGTAGCTGCTGTACCCTGGATGTCCCTGGCTCCCTGATCTATCTCTGGGGTTTAGGGAGTGAGATGGAGTTCTTACCAGCTGCTCTGAGTGCAGTGGCTCCTGGATGACTCAGGATTCAGTTTCTCAACAGGACGGGAGCAGACCGACTCTGTGTCAGCTGCTCTGAGTGTAGTGGCTCCTGGATGACTCAGGATTCAGTTTCTCCACAGGACAGGAGCAGACCGACTCTGTGTCTGCTCCAGCCCAGAGGACCAGGCAGGGGCAGAAGGGAAGTGATCTTGCTGGTCTTAAGGCTATTCTATACCCTCCAGGGTGCAGAGCCTCATGTGTTGAGAACATCTTACTGATTCTCTTCTCCTTATGCCCAGGTCACTTCTCAACTCTTCCAGGTTCAGAAATCCCACCAATCCTGCCATGCTTTTATAGAGTATTTTTTATTCTGTCAGTACCATCACTTAGAGCTAATACCATAACATTGTGTCCCTTTTATCTCACAGCTACTGTTAGCGAAAACTTGTTGTCATTGTTTTTATTAATTTCATGAGTTTTGTGGGGAAATGCAGGTCTGCGATTCAACACAAGAGTGGTTTCCCCACATAGAAGCACCACCAACTCCCTTATCTGAAAGGAAACTGATGTTCTGAGAGTTTGGCTTTCTTTAAAATTCTTAGCAATTCAATCACAGAAGATGAAATCTGTCCCTTAATCCTGCTTTTCAAAAATGTTTGCGGTGGCCAGCACCCCTCACTTTCCACTTCTGCTAATATTGGAGCAGAGAAAATCAACCTAAAATATGAAGAAGGATATCTGGGCCAACCAGCATGATTATTGGTGAGTCATGCTTCTGTGGGTCCAGCCACTGAGCACTCTATGCTCTATTTAGTGTCTCCTAAAGGCTAAGTAGTCTGTAGAGTGTTAGAACAAAATGGAGGAGGAGCTAAGGAAGATGAAATCTTCAGTTGTATGGAGCTTTTGTCCTACAGTAAGGGTGACGGGGCCAAGGGAAAATGTAAAAAGGAGCACATTGCAGTTACCATAAACTCTGTGTGCTGGGTACTGGGTATCAAATTCAAGGTCTTGCAGATACTAGGTCTGCATTCTACCCCAACCTTCAACTACCATAAGTCCTGTGGAGACATCAAGTAAGACAGGTAAGAAAGCCTACATACGGCTGAGGGACACTAAGACAGGGATGGTCACTGAGGGCTTGTCAGTGTGGCAGATACAGAAGATGAAGGAGTGTCAGTGCTGTGAAGCATGGAAGGGAGAAAGGCTTGGAGGCATAAGCAGTTTAGGATCCAAAGTTTTGAGTTATAAGACACTTTGAAGAGGTCAAAGATCTAACCAGAGATCTTCTGTGGCTGCACTGTAGAGATAAAAAAGGAGAACTCACAAAGGACGAGATCTCTGAGTGGTCGGCAGAGGCCAGATTGTGCAAGATGGATGTGTCATTTTCACTGATCTTGACTGAATATCAGGCGTATTGGTGCTTTCCTGAAGGAGGAGTGGGTTTTCTTTAAATAACATTTTAGATGCTAGAGGCAGTGTGGCACTGACATTAAATGATTGCTGCATTCTGTCCCAGGGGTGACATTTGGCTAATGCTCAGTGCAGAGACACCCATAGACTCATGTGTTGTAAAGTACTCATGGATGAGAGGTGCCAGGGAAGGAAGCTGATGTAACTCTTAAGTCTACGTGCCCACCCAGTTCTGTCAGAGACTCCCCCAACTGTTTCTGCTTTCTGTCTGTACATTGGGTAAGAATCTTCTTTTCATTTCCCCAGTTACATCTCACTTGCCTGTATCTTCCCACTTTGCAGGATGAATGTAAAGGTTAATTCTACATCTGTAACTTTGGGACAGGTTTCTTCCTGGCTGCCAACCTCTCTGATGATTCGTCTTGGCTGTTGTGTAATAGAGCGTCACTTCTTCCCACTCTCTCTTTGAAACAGCCTATTTAAAGAAAGATGATTTGGGGTTAGAGTCAATAAAATCAGGTGAGAAGCAATGCCTCAGTGTGTTTGGTCCTCAGAAGATGGGCTGGGTAGCTGGGAGGCTATTTTTGCTGACAAATGTGTGCTTGTCAGCAGTGCAAGCTAGGGCTCTCTTTGTGCATGTAGAATAGCCTGCGTGTTACATAAAGAAGCTGCTTGTATGGTCTTTGTAGAGATCCTTCTCTTAGCCCTCCTAGAAGGAATGCAGACCCTACCCACTATGAGCTCTGTCTATTTAAAAGACTGTCAGCCTTCTGAGACTCATGCTCCCCAACCACGAACAGATCAGAAGTTACAGAGAGCCCGTCCATCTTTGTAACCTCCCTCCCTGATATCATGTCACCTTCATCATTTCCTGTGTCCTCTATCAGTCCCTTGTATCTGACATTCAGAGACATACACTCTGAAGACGGACTATCCAGATCACAGTCTTGTTTTGTGTTTGGCTTGCTGTACAGATTTGGACAGCTCACTTTTATGTGGCTTGGCTGTATTGTTGTTACTACATTCTTGTCCTTTGTTCTACTTTTCTCTGAGAAAATCCAAGATCAGGTAGCCACACTGGTTTGATTTCCATGGAGTATCTGTCTGGTACTGTAAGAAAATTTGAGGAGGGAGCAAGCATGAGCAGAGAGGACAGAGCAGGAAGGGTGACCTTGATTTATAGCAACTCTCTTCAGGTGTGCTTAATTCAGCCTCTGACAGAGGTATATACCCTGAAGCCCCCAATGCCATGATACAGCACCTCCCATTAGGCATCCATGGTCATCAAGCAAAATCTTGATATGGGTTTTGGAGAAGAAACCCATGCTAAAACAATAATAAAATTCATCTTTGAAAGTAGAGGGGAAAAAAGCTAGCATTTGTGACATAAGGAGGTCTTTGATTCATGCTCTTCTGGGTGCCTTGGAATGGAGCAATAATAATAAAAACATTGGTGTCAGTTACATTGTGTTTAGGGAATTTCATGACATAAGCTTGCCTTCTGAAACCTCTTTTACAGCAGAGTATTGACACATTAGGAGGAGCCACTGAAGAAGTCTTAAGAAGTTGGCAAGATATTGTCTCATACAGCTACAAATATACAACACTTTAAAGGTATTGGATAATATCAGGTGAAATAGATTTAATAATGCTACCAGCACATCAATACAGAAATGAGGATGGTAAGGAGGGAAAGACACTAACATACCAACTTTACCCACTTATCATGAAAGTTTTAGACAGCAGAGATTTCCTGGTGGCTATTCCCTATGCAGGTTATATTACACACTTGATATAATCTGAAGGGTCCTACCATATAAAATATCTGAAAGTACCATATTTTAATTTAGAATTTTACATCAACTTTACTTGTTATACAATAAGTCATATTCATTCTATCATTAAAAAGAAACTCACTCTAACAATTAACCATTATTTTTAACTACTGATCTGACATAAGTAGAAATCTGAGCACAAGTGCATCTGTTCTCTGTTGCTGATGAATGACGTCACTTGATTTAACCTTCCAACTTTAGAATCACCAGGCTGAGTAGATATTCACAGGCTCTGCTGTACATCTCTGTAAAAAAAAAAAATCAGAAAACATGAGCCATGGGTATGTAGACATGAGCTAAGAGAGAAAAAGCTCTTTCACATATTTCCAGTAAAACTGACTATAAAAGGAAAATCCATTTTTATTTTATGGCTCTTCACCTCCTTTATAGTGACTGTGTTCATGGTGAGACAAATACAAATGTGAGGAACGGAGTTGAACTTCATTAAGATTCTTAGAATGCAGTGTGTCCTGGGCAGCACATCCTCCTGCCTGCCTTCCTGGAGGTGGGACCCAAACACCCCCTCCAGCTCAGCACTAGTAGGATGTGTTTCTTCTAGGCTGTTAGTCCTGAAATAGTAAATGAAGCACAGTGGGAGTGATATGTGTAAGTAGACAGCCTGAAGATGCTGGATGTATAGATAACACTAGAGGAAATAGAGGAGGACCAGTGACTTGGACTGTGTTACAGTCAGTCAAGCTCAACATCCACCCTGTGCACAGTGGGCATGTGTTCCAGCTTTCTTTAGAAAATATGGGCCATTAAATGCAACTGGAACCATCTCGTGTGTGTGTGTGTGTGTGTGTGTGTGTGTGTGTGTTTGTGTGTGTGTGTGTGTGTGTGTGTGTGTGTTTCATGTGTGACTAAGAACACAAGTGGATGGAGAGGGAATTCATGTCTGAGGTGCTATTGGCAATTGATAGCTGTTGCAAGAGACAGTTTTCTTCAGGGCTGTGGACTCTGAGAGGCTGTCTATGCTCCAGTAGATATTTCTATACTCATGCATATCCACGGTACAGTATATGAACTCTGGGTATTTTTTAATTGATTAAGTTATTTACTTTACATTCTGTTTGAACCTTCCCTTCCCTCCTTTCCCCCCACTCCCTACCACTTATCTTTCCTCCCCCTCCTACACACTTTCTCCACAATATAGGGGAGACCTCCCATGGATATCAAACAGCCTTGGATTATCAAGTTGCAGTATGACAAGGTACATCTTCTTATATTGAGGCTAGATGACGCAGCCCAGTTAGGGGGAAAGGATGCAAAGGCAGGCAATGTAGTTAAAGACAACTCATGCTGCTGCTTTAGGAGTCCCAAATGTGACCCAGCTTCACAACTGTTACATATGTACAGAGGGCCTAGGTCCATTCCATACATGTTCATTGGTTGACAGTTTACTCTCTATGAGTCTCTATGGGTCCAGGTTAGTTGATTATGTAGGTTTTATTGTGGTATCCTTGAACCATATTGCTCCTTTAATCCTTTCTCCCCCTCTTCCACGGGATTCCCTAAGTTCCACTTAGTGTTTGGCTGTGGGTCTCTGCATCAGTTTCCATCAGTTCCTGGATGAAACCTGTCAGATGACAGTTGGGTTAGGCTCCTGTCTGCAAGTATACCAGAATATCACTAATAGCGTTAGGGGTGGGTTACTTCTCATGGCTTGGGTCTCAAACTGGGCCAGTCATTAATTGGCCCTTCCCTCAAATTCTGCTCCATCTTTTATCTGGGCACATCTGGTAAGCAGGGCAAATTGTGGGTTTAAGGTTTTGTGGCTGGAGAGGTGACCCAGTCCATCTGTTAGAAGCCTTGCCAGGTTAGAGGAGATAGCTAGTGCAGGCTTCATATCTTGCATTGCTAGAAGACTTAACTATGATCACCCTTATAGATTCCTGGGAGTTTCCACTTCCTAGATTTCTAGCAAGGTTTCTCAGAACCACCCCCCAATTTAGTTGCCTTTCCCAGTACTCCCTCACTCCATTTCCCCCCACTTCATCCTTCCTGCTCCTCTCCCCACCACCTCCCTCACTCAGCCCCCTTCTTCTATCCACTCCTGATGTCTGATCTATTTCACCCCTCAGTGAGATTCAAGTGTTCCCCATTGGGCCTTCCTTGTTACTTAGTTTCTTTGGCTCTGTGTTTGGTAGTGTGGTTGTCCTATACTTTATAACTAATATCCACTTGTAAGTACATACCATGCTTGTCTTTCTGGGTCTGGGTTACCTCCCTCAGGATAATCTTTTCTAATTCCATCCATTTGCTTTCAAAATTCATAATGTCCTTGTTTTTGATGACTGAGAAATACTCCATTGAGTAAATGTATCACATTTTCTTTATTCATTCTTTATTTGAAGGACATCTAGGTTGTTTCTAGTTTCTGGCTATTACCAATAAAGTTTCTATGAACATACTTGGGCAAGTGTCCTTTGGTATGGTGAAGCTTCTTTTGAGTATATGCCCAGGAGTGGTATAGTTGGCTCTTGAGGTAGATCTATTACCAATTTTCCAAGAAACTGACAAATTGATTTCCAAAGTGGTTGTACAAGTTGGCATTCCCACCAGCAATAGAGAAGTTTTCTCCTTGCTCTATATCCTTGCCAGTTCGAGTTTTTGATCTTAGCTGTTTTGAAGGTGTAACATGGAATTCCAGAATTGCCTTGATTTGCATTTCTCTCAAGACTAAGAATGTTGAACATTTCTTTAAGTGCTTCTTGACCATTAGAGATTCCTCTGTTGAGAATTCTCTGTTTAGCTCTGTACCCCATTTTTAAATTGGGTTATTTGGTTTGTTGGTGTCTAAATTCTTGAGTTCTTTATATATTTTGGATATTAGCCTTCTGTCAGATGTGGAGTTGGTGAAGATCTCTCCAACTTTGCTGTTCTTTTCCTTTTGATGGTGTCCTTTGCCTTATATAATCTTTTCAGCTTCACGAGGTCCCCTTTATTTATTGTTGATCTTAGTGTCTGAGCTGATGGTCTGTTCAGGAAATTGTTTCTTGTGCCAATTCTTTAAAGGCTCTTCTCTACTTTCTCTTCTATCATATTCAGTGTATCTGATTTTATGTTGAGGGTTTTTATCCAATTGGACTTGGGTTTTGTGCTGGGTGACAGATGTGTATCTATTTGCATTCTTCTATATGCAGACGTACAGTTAGACCAGCACCATTTGTTGAAGATGCTTTCTTTATCCGCTGTATAGTTTTGGATTCTTTGTCAAAACTCAAGTGTCCATAGTGTGTGGATTTACTTCTGGTTCTTTAATTTGATTCTACTGATCAACCTGTCTGATTTTATGCCACTACCATGCAATTTTTATTATTATTGCTCTGTGATAAAACTTGAACTCTATATCTAATCTTTGGAGGTTTTTTATTTTACATCATAGTTTTAGTTATTCATTTTGTTGTTATTGTTTTGCCACGAAATTTAGTATTGTTCTTTTAAGGTCTATAAATAATTGTATTGGAATTTGGATAGGAAGCATGTTGAATTTCTAGATTGGTTTTGATAGGATGACCATTTTTACTGTTAATTCTACTGATCTTTGAGTATGGGAGAGCTTTCTGTCATCTGATTTTTTTTCAATTTCTTTCTTCAGAGACTCAAAGTTCTTGTCCTATAGGTCTTTCACTTATTTGATTAGAGTTACACTGAGACAAAGAAATTAGGAAAACAGTGCCCTTCATAATGACCAAAAATAATATAAACCATCTTGGTGTGACTCAGTGTGTTTTAAAAAGAGTACACAAAACTAGGAAAGTGATGTTGGTTGGGAAAAGAAATGAATAGAATGAAAGGCAATGGGGAAGTTGATTTAATCAAAATACACTAATAATCTGTAAAATTTTCAAATAATTAAAAACAAACTTTAAACAGATGGGTTGTTAGAGTTGGGTAGCAATACTAATTCTGATTATTTCTTAACTCCTAAACTTTTAAACACACAAATCATAATTAAATCAAATGTATTACATTCCTTATAATTCCAGTGTTTAGAAGGCTGAGGCAGGGGGATCATGAGTTTGAGGCCAACCTGGACTACAGAGATTTGATTTTTGTTTTTTGTTTTCTTGTTTTTTCAAGACAGGGTTTCTCTGTGTAGTCCTGGCTGTCCTGGAATTCACTCTGTAGACCAGGCTAGCCTCGAACTCAGAAATCTGCCTGCCTCTGCCTCCCAAGTGCTGGGATTAAAGGCGTGCGCCACCACTGCCCGGCACAGAGATTTGAGTTTTTTAAAAAAGGAGTAGATGGAAGAAGGGAACAAAAGGAGGAAGAAGAAGAACGGGAGGAAGAAGAGGAGGAAGAAGGAAAGAGCAAAACTGAAGGATGGAGAAAGGGAAGGATGCTGATTTTTTAGACACTTGTGAAGATCTTCCTATTCTCAAAATTGAGAATGATTATAGATTTTGTGTAAGAAATATTTCAGTTCTTCTAGAAATGTTTTTAAGTAAATCATAATGGTATGGTATGCATAAAGAGAAATGTTTAAGATTTGAATTTTATTATCTATCTGTACATGTTGGACAGGGGGCTTCCATGGGTGTGGTTGTGTGGGTACAAATGCCTGTGAAGTCCAGAAGAGGGTGTCAGTTTCCTAAAGCTAGATTTACCCGCAATTGTGAGCTGGAGTTGAACATGGGTGCTCTGTAAAAGCAGCAGGTGCTCTTAAGCACTGAGTGGTGTCTCAAGACCCATGAAGAGAATTTCTAAAGAAAAATAAGATAAACAACATACGGTTTGAATAATGGAAAAGAATATTTTTCTTATATAATAACATTATTATTATGAATAATTGATTCTGACTAAATTAAAGCATGTGTTTAATGTGATTTTCTTGGAATGTACTAATAACAGACTCAGATTTTTAAAATTATTCTTTGACAACTTCAAGTGTATATAGAACACATTCTTGTCATATCTACCACATAATCTTCTCTTTTTCTCTTTTCTCCTTGAAGAACTCTCTACTTAGGTTCCTAGGCCCATTTCTCAAATGGACCAATTGGTTTTTAACTGTTTTTTTTTTCCCCAGTTGTATGTTCTGGATAGTAATCCTCTGTCAGATGTATATATCTGTCAAAGATTGTCTCCTACTCTATGGGCTTCCCCTTCACCTCTTTGATTGCTTCTTTAGTTGTTCAAAAGCTGAGTTTTGAAGCCTCACTTGTTAATTGTTGGCCTTGATTTTTTTTTTTTAATTCTTAAAAGCCAAGGAGACTTCAACCATATGCAAAGAACTGAAGGTAACCGAGGAAAGCTGGGAGTAGGAGAGATATTTTTTCCTCCTAGCAGAGTACTGGAACTGGTTACCTGCTGTCAAAGGTCAGCCATGAAGGCATACTAACAAACAAGTGGCGCCATGCAGACTGAGAAGGCCATATATAGGAATACATGTGTACATACAAATACATATATGCATACAATAACAATTAATGAAAAAAGGAGATCATAAGCATGGTAGAAGATATAGGAGGGAAGGGAGAACTAGTATAAGATTTTATTCTCAAAACATTATAAAATAAGGAAAAGTTGAGAGCAACATCAATGCAGAAGCTGAGTGGCGGATACCTTGTGAAGTTGGAGAGTCAGCTCCGCGTGTGCAAAGCTGACCTACAGGAAGACGGAGGATCAAGATGCAACCACAGCATGAGGAGTGTCTCACCCTGCAAACTGGAAATCTGCCAACAGACTAGAGTTGAAGATAACCACATGATGTTTCTGGGGTTGCTGATTTACTTGAGCCTTCATGATCATTTCATTAACTGTATGTCCGTCAAAGTGTGATCTCATGTACTAAGTACATATCATGAAAACCAAATTTAAACTTAAAGAAGAATTAGGTTTTTATTAGGAAAAGGGAAAGAGATGATGGAGTGTCTGGATAACAGGCAGAAGGCTGCTTTCTCTTGGTGACATTGCTTTGCCCAGGGAAATGGAAGTATAGTTCTGCACGGCATGTGCCAGTGCAGGAACTGAAAAACTATGGAAGTAGATGGGGGTTGCAGTGGGGATACGGGCCAGCATTTTCACTTTAGAAGTTTACAGATCAACAAAGCAAGGAGACCTCAACTGATCCATGTGGCTGTAAAGTTGGAAACATCAGAGAATGGTTCTATTTGATGCAAAATTTGTACAAAATGAGCACAGTACATCTCATAAGCAACAAGTTGCTTTAAAAAAAAACTATTAAAATATGTCAGAGGAGCCCAAGAAGTAACTGAAAAGTTAATGTGACACTTGAAAGCCACAAAATAAATGAAGTAATATGAGATTATAATAAAATATTAACTAATATTCATAGTGTATTCTGACATAAATACACGACTGAATAAATTGACAAGTCAGACATAAAAACCAAATCTCTCCTGTGAAAGAATCCCAAATAAATTCTGTAAAGTTTCTACTCCTAAGATGTCTAAATAAGCATAACTTTCCACTGCTTAAATGTGGATTGTCACTTCCATTCAAACATTACAATGTGAAGAAAGGGACAGAAGACCATCATTGTGCTGAGAAAGAAGATGGGAGAAGAGGAGCGTGATGGAGGAGAGAGTGTCAGGAATGTGAGGAGTAGAGGCTGTAAGTTTGCATTCCAGTAATACCCCCCATGCCTCGAGGGTTTCTTACCCCTTTCTAGAGTCCACAGCACTGGGAGACTCGCTAGGGCGTCCCCTGAGTGTCTCCGTACTCCATGCTATTTTGCTTTGTGCTGAGACCCTCTCGTGGAGCCCAGGCTAGTCTTAAGATTGCTACTTAGCCTAGGACAAACCTTGGACTCCTGATCTGCATTACAGGCAGGCATCAGCAGGCCCAGCCAAGGCTACTTTGATTCTAAAACCTGGATCCTTTGGTACAATCCCCATAGCAGAGCAGGAGTGAATGTCTCCTGGTAAATGAGCACACTGAGTCACCTTTCATAACCCTCACATGCATTTCAGTCTGTGGGTCAGAATTAGTCATCCTGGCCAAGCTGGAAGGATATTAAAAATCAAGTAGGCTTTTACTTCCCATGGCACACTCACACTCACTTAGCTCTGATCCCTGAATCAGGAGTGATCATCATATTCCTTTTTATTTACATATTACAGGCCCAGAGCTGTCTTCAGGCCTCTAAGACACTCACTCCCCACACCCACTGGGAGCATTTCCCATTTCTCTTCAATATCTTTGAGCTCAGTTAGCTGTAAAATTGAAGATTTATATTCTCTGCTGCTTTCCAGAGCTCTGTATCCAAATTTCTAATTTTCTACCTATTTTACCCGAATTTCCTGTGAGTACTCTACAGTCGTACATTTCAAACAAAGCCATCTTCTTCAGCAAATCTTTCTTCTTGTCCTTGATGCCCATCTCCTTTAAAGGAAGCACTCTCCAGAGCATACGGATTGTGGTTGACATACTTCTCACACTGACTCTGATCTGGTGTGACTGGAAACACCTCAAAGCAGCTGTTGTCTCTGTAGCTCATTCATTTCTAGCTAAGTTTTGAAAACAAGTTTCATGTACTGGAGAGAATCCCTGGCAAACTCGGTCTCCTCCAGGTTATCCTTAGCAAACCATCAAATGGATTTTTTCATATACACATGCACACACACACACACACACACAGAGAGAGAGAGAGAGAGAGAGAGAGACAGAGACAGAGACAGAGAGACAAAGAAACAGAGAGACAGAATTTTTGTCTATGTACCTCTTTACTGCATGAATCTACTGTTATAGGAAAAAGTAATCACAGACAATAGTAGCCTATTTTGTTTTGTTCTAGCCACTTATTCTAAATTCTATTGTGTCTTAGTACTAGATATGGAACATAAGTGGCAATATGCTTTATACAGTGTGGCACCTTGCATTTACCATTTAACTCTTTCTAGAAACCAATATGTATGTTTAAATAATATATACATATAAACTGTGAATATATGTGCATATATTTATATTGATGTCTGTGTATGTGTGTGTGTGTGTGTTTACTTGTTTTTCTGCTCCTGTGATAAAACACCAGGATCAAGATAACTCATAGAAGGAAGAGTTTATTTTGGCTTATGATTCCAGAGATTTGAGTCCATCATGATGGAGAATCATAGGAGCAGAAGGCTTATTGGGCAGAACAAGAAGCTGAGAGTTGCAATCTTCAAGTATAAGCACAGAACTGAGAGCACAAATTGGAAGAAGGCAAGGCTTTTTACTCTCAAACCTCATTCCAATGATAAACTTCTTCCAGCAAGGCCATACTTACTAAATCTTCTCAAACAGTTCTATCACCTGGGGACTAAGTATTCAAATATCTGAACCTGTTGGGGACATTCTCATTCATTCAAGCCTCTCCTTCCCCCTCCACCCCTCCCTCTCCTTACACACACACACACACACACACACACACACACACACACACACACACACTGGTGGTGGAGAGACAGACAGACAGAGACAAAGAGACAGGGAGAGAGAGCATTTTTGTCTGTGTGCCTCTTCACTGTGTAAATCTACCAATATCTAAATTGCTTCGTACTGGTGAGAATTTAAACTGGTACCAATTTTTGATGCTGTAAATAATGTAAAATTGAATAGTCTTATGTATAGATCTTTCTCTACATGGTGGTTGTGGAAAAGTAAAATTATGCCCATGTGTAAGTTAATTTATAGAATAAAATTTTGAAAAATTAAACCATTGGATCAAAGGATATTTATTGATTTTCGATAAATACTTCCAGGTCACCTTTGTAAAATTATATCAATTTATTCATCCACAAATGCTACATTTTGGTGTCTTTCCCCTCATTTTTACTGGGACAGTTTTTACAATTTTAACTAATTTTAATGTTAGCATACACGGTACTGTGGCGTCTCAGCACAGGATATTCATGCATATGTGAAACTGTGCTTTGTCATAAGATGTCCTTGTACTCCCCAGCTCTGCATGTCAGTTTCAAGGTTTTGTTTTTGTTTTTTAAGTTTGCTGATTAGACTGATGGACACATGAAGTCATGAAGGCTGTGGTGGCACACAAAGCTGCACAGGTTAAAACCAGACAAAATCCAGCACTGTGAAGGGAAGTGAGTACAAAGTCCTACCATTAAACAACAAGATACTTACAACTGGCACAAAAGTGAAAATCAGCTTTTTACAATGGATATGTCAACCACAGTGCAAGGCAGGCCCCAAGCACAGGAGTAGTTGATCAACACAAAACAGACTTGTGTTTTTTGTTGTTGTTGGTTTTGTCTTGGTGTTTTTATCTTATTGATTTTCTTTTGTTTAGTTTGTCTGTTTTAGTTTTTTATCTTTTACATTTTGTTGTTTCTTTTCTTTTTTCTTTTTTTTCTTTTTTCAAGCCAGAGAAAGAACATGTAGTTAAGTGAGTAGGCTCTGAAAGAAGTTGGGGAGAAGAAGTATATGATCAAAATAGAGAGTATTAAAATTTTTAAAATAATTTAATTTGCCTATCAGATGAGTAAAATATTTACATTTCCACTTTGAGCAACATTTTCTGATATTTCAAGTTCCATATACCTAAAATAATAACAATTATACTTCCTCTACTTCCTAGTGTCTGGAACCTGAGAAAAGCACACAATGACTGTTTTCAGAGTTAGTGCACACAGGTCAGGTTCTTTAAAGAAGGGAGGATACATGAGGTTGGCCTTCAAGGATACCATCAAAGGTCTTCTCCAGTTCATCCACAGGCCACACAAGTGAGAAAGAAGACCCAGGCAGGTCTCAGGCTCACACTGATCTGAGGAAGGGACTTAATTAGCTTTAAGGAAGGCTACAATGTTGAAGTCTTATGACAAAACAGAGAGAGAGCTCTGGGTTCTACAGTTCTACATGGGTAGCCATCTTGGCTGAATGCTAGGATCCAAGGATCCACAAAAATAGGGCAATTGTAGGCTGAAAAGCTAACCAAGTCTCAGATGAAACACCAGAGAGAGACATTTGAGGGAAGAGTTATCATGAGAGAGAGAGACTCTCTTGGTCTCCCAGACACACTCAATAGTACCTCAGGAGAAGAAAGAATTAAGTGATCAGAGTGATGTATACCCACAGTACAACGTACCCTCCCTTGTGTTAGGAAGATGTTAAAACAAACCTTAGAGGGATAAAATGATTCTAGCAGCAACTGAACTGCCAGCTAGCTTGTTTCAAAGTGGAACAAGTAACCCAAACGTTTCAGACCTTCAATAAGGAACTGTGTATAGGGTTCTGTGGCCAATAAAAAAGAATTACCAAATGGACTGAGTACCAGAAAACTATGTCCCATACCTAGGAGAAATAGAAGTCTGTGAAAATGGAAATGTTAGTGCTGGTGCAGACAGCATTGTAAAGTAGATCTATATCCTTACCTGCTTACATCCTGATCAACTCATTATGAGTTGGAAATGCATGCAACACACCCAAATCTCTGACCAGCTCAGCAACATAGATCTCTGCAGACCTGTGGCTACGTTCCCTTACTATGGAGGCTTCCTGAGAGCTGTGCTTGTGTCACTGTCAAGAAGGTGCTCTATGGCATATTATTCACCCAGGAAAGAGTCAAAATCAAAATTAGAAATTCGGTTTCTGCTCAATGTGCCTTGCTTTGACTATGGTAAAGAAAAATAATGAATTGAATCATTGTAGACCGAGGACCATCTTTACATTAAATATAAGAGCAACCATGGAGATTACTTGGGAAAGCAATGTTCTAGCTTGCCTGAAAGTGCTGAGAAATGCAGCTGTGTGGCTTGCAATGGACAGAGTCCAGAGTTGGAGGCCAAGAAGCAAGAATCAGTAGGTAATTTAGTGTGGTGAGATTTTAGAAATAGGTCAGACATGACAGAGTCTGGTGTCAGACTCTAAGTGTGGGCTCTGCTGAAATCATGATTTGAGTGTGGAGCCTCACATGGGAGACAGGGAAATTTGCCTCGAAGGGTCAAGAAGGGTAATTTTCTCTGACACTTGTGTATGGATGACCTTTGGAAGACCCCATTCTTCAGTTACAATTGTTCTGAGCAGTTTCTCTCAAAATCATTGGCTGGTTTCTAAGCTCTCTTAGTGAGGAGAGAGTCACGAAGTGGGGGTAAATGGGACATGGTACATGAAAGCTAAGGATATTTTCGGGACTGGGTGGGATGGCACAAGGAAGAGTCAGGGAGAAAAGAAAGGAAGAAAAAACCAAAATTTCAAGCAAACATGAATTGTTTGAAAATTCCATATAATGCAAAATATGTATGCTAATAAAACATAATAATAAATAAACTTAATTAATTTTCATGATTTATAGTTTATTTTAATGATAAATTTAGAGAAAATTTAGTTACTCCTCTTTGATTTCAAACTCACTAAATAGCATTACATTATATTTTGCTTACCATATTTTTCCATATATAATATAAACTAAAAAATGTCCTGGATCTAAATATCTTTTTAAAGAGAATTAAAGTGG
This sequence comes from Grammomys surdaster, assembly GCF_004785775.1. Taxonomy (NCBI): domain Eukaryota; kingdom Metazoa; phylum Chordata; class Mammalia; order Rodentia; family Muridae; genus Grammomys; species Grammomys surdaster. The sequence goes on from NW_021604600.1 coordinate 5,696,211, forward strand.
AGCCAAGATATCAATGGCTATATATATGAAGGAATCTTCAGCTTGAACCCAAGCAAATTAACTACCAAGGACAACACTAATAACAGTAGCAGAAAGGAAAAAAAGAGAAGCCATAGTTATTAAATTTTTTTCACTAAAAAATGACTAGTCATACACAAAAATGGAAACAAGAGAATTCTGTATGCAGAAAAATTAGCAATTAAAAGTTAACCTGAGTGGGCTCTGATTTTATGTTTAACAAAGTCTGCAGAGGTGGTTTTAGAATATGGTCCGAGCTAAAATAAACTGTGACAACAACCAAAGGCAAGATAGGAAATTTTAACAGACAAGTTAAAACTATAGAAAAGAACCAACAGAAAGATGAATAGAAAAAAAGACTCAAAAGTTGAAAATAAAATAAGCAAGATGAAAAATGTCATTAGGGGCTCAAAGGAATGTCTGAAGAAGCCATGGGAAGAATTATTGAAATTGAATACAAATAATAGACATTAAATTTGGGAGGAAGGGAGAGTGGGGAAAGAGTGATAGTGGTAGACAGAAATAGAGATGGAGATGGAGGGAGGGGGTAGAAAGATGGAGATATGTGGGAGGGAGAATTAACACCACAATTGGGGGAGTAAGGAAGAAAATCAAATGAACAAGGATCGAGGCTGCACAATCTCTAAGGCGTGTAAGCACCCAGACAACACCACCGTTGCCATCATAGCTGCTGCTGAAAGCCAAAGCCAAAGAGGAGACTTGGGCAAGCAAGAGGCATGTGATTGCCTCCATAGGAAGAGCAGAATGAGTAATGACCAACTTCTTACCCGAAACAAACAGAGCCAACCTCAGGATTCCTAGAAGGGCAGCAATTCAAAGTCACAGATTCAAATTCACAGAATTGATTGCAACAAGCTAGGAAGAAAGAGCCTATGCAAATGTTCTGCACCAAGGAGCTGGAATGACCATAAAGAGTAAGGAGAGAAAACAGATTGTGTAAGAAAGCTTGTGTATAGGGGTATGTCTCAATGATGAAGCATAAACTCAATAAGACTTAGTAATAATTACAAATACATCTAATCAATGAGCTTGAGAAGCAGCCCTGAGTGTCCCCATGTAATCACTAGAGGCACAACAAAATGTATAAAGAGAAACATGTAACAGTAAATTCTTATGTTAATAAAAGAAGAAATATGTCACCTATGGTATGGTAGAAGAAAAAATTAAACCCAAAATTGGTAACAGAATAAAGGGAATAAAAATAAAATGAGAAATCAATAAAAAAAAGAAAGAAAGGAAACGAATAGGAAAATGCAGATGAGTAAGTAGTTAGGAGCTGCTTCTCTGAAATAGCTGTTGATGAGGAGAGAACTATAATTTAGCAGTAATGGGGATGCAAAGAGTTATTGCTACAGACCATGCAGACATCACAGAAAAACAAACCATATCTATGTGACTTTCAATAGGTTTGTTGAGATGACATGGGCCTTAGAGGCAGCTGAAGTTGAAAGGGCCAAGCTTTCCAGTCTTCAGCACGACACCAGGCAGCTTCAACTGTGTCCTTTTGGTGTGGCAGAGTACAACATTACAAAAACCTTAAGAAACTGGTAGTTATTTTATACAGTCCAAAGTCCACTCAGCGTGCAACACTTTGATTGCACGCCTAAATGTGCATCCAAGAGACATTAAATCATCTCTGTGCAAGAAGTGTGCAAACGGCTTTGCAGAGCAGGTATAGCCATAGAGTCCCATTGTGGAAACAAATCATGAATAGGATAGAAAACTGTGATATATATTTGATATAAACGAACAAACACTTTCCATGTGCACATAGATGAACAGAAAACATGCAAAGACAAACAGCCAGTTATCAAAAATTCTATCGTGTCTGGATCTATCTATTCAAAGCTGGAATAAATATATGTAAATGTTTTTTCATTTATTTATTTATTTATTTATTTGACATCCTAATTAAAGTCCCCTTCCTACTCTTCTCCTTCTCTTCCTCTTTTTCCAGTCCCACCCTTACAAATCCCTCCATCTATTACCCACTCCCTTTTTCCTCAGTATGTCTTAATAGCAGGAAGCAGCTGGTTTCTTGGATAAACCTGAAAGTACAGACAACACAAGGAGATGTCTTTGTAGCAATTAAAATAGCCAATGTGTGATTGCAGTGGTCATTTTCTGCCCAAAGCCATTAATCTGTACATTGGAAATGTGTATATGTCATCCTTTATGAATTATTTCCCAAGTCTTACTTAAATAATAAACATATTCTTTTCTAAAATTTGAATAAACTTTAGTATAATTTCTGCTTTGAGAACTGTTTAAATTTCCTCCACGTGGGTGTTTTAGCTAGGGTTTCTATTGATGTGAAAATCCCCATTACTAAAAGTAGCTTAGAGAGGAAAGATTTATCTCACCTTATAGCTTGTAAGTCTGTCACTGAGGTAAGGCAGGGCAGGAACTTATGGCAGGAACCTGATGCAGGAACTGCAGCTAAAGTCATGGATGGATGCTACTTCCTGGCTTCCTCTTCATGGCTTGCTCAGCCTGCTCTCTTATAGTATCCAGGACTACATACTCAGGGTTCACACTACTTTCAGTGAGATGGGCCCTCTCATATAAAACACCAATTAATAAAATATACCACAGGCTTGCCCATATGCCAGTGTGTTGGAGACATTTTCTCTGTGGGGGTTTCTTCTTCTAAAATACTATAGCTTGTGAAATCTGGCAGCAGAGGTGACCTTTATGTTTATATCCTTTACCCATATTTTCCTAATGGGAAATGTATAATATCATTGTATACTGAGTGGGAGCTATTTGAAAATAATGTGGGTTGATTCATTTAAAGACTTACCTATTTGGAAAATATTACCAAGTACTCACTTGGCATGTTCACATGTTTTATCTTGTGAATATATATGTATATGGGACATATATGTATCCATATATACACACAGACATATACACACACTGAAAATGTCATTAAATGAGACACATTTGTTTTTTAGTGAAGTCTAACTACAAATGCCAACTGAAAGCCTTGGGATTTGAATGGATTCATCTTATAACTCTATTTCCCATTACTTTTCCTCTGTTTTCTCACCTAAATTCCTGGCTCTCCTTCCCAGCCTTGCCTAACTCTGGCTGCCCCTAACTGTGGTTCAAAACTCACACAGGGCTCAGGCGGGGTCGGACTCCGTCAGGAGAACGGGGCTCAGGACTTGGCTGCACTCTCTATGGCGCCAGCGCACAGTCCACATGCTGCAGGTGGCCGCAGGGTCCCGGAGCAGTGAGGCAGGGGAGGAGGGGTGCCTGGAGCAGGGACGGGACAGCCCACGAGGGCCCGGGTGCACGGACTGCCACTGCAGGGGGAGAGCTCCGCGGGCAGCTGGAGCAGGGAGTGCAGGGATGGCCCACTGGAGCAGGGAGAGGCTTCCCCCAGTTGTGCAGGGAGAGACCACTAAAGCAGGGAGTGCGGGAAGGGCTTTCCCCGCCGGAGTTTCCCACTTACACAGAGAGAGTCCAGAGTCCCAAGAGACACATGGAGTTGAAGACATGGAGATTTTATTGCCATGGTGATGTATCTGAATGGTGGTGCTCTCCCACAAAATGCCAGGAGAGGCTTCCCTATATTGGAAGTGGGAGAGGGGCGGGGCTAGGGCCTTTAGGTAATATGTAAATCTTGAGGCAGAGACCTGTTTCCCCGCCCTCTACCTGTTCCTTATGTGACCCACTGCATGCTACATGGGGACCGCTTGTTAGGTCTCTGGGTTCTGGGGGCATGGCCAAACACCCCAGGATTTCTACAGTTCCACACCTAACCATGCAGTTTGGATGCCCATCCTCCTTTATCTGCTGTCCTCACCGTGGTCCTATCCCTAATCTTTCATCTTACACACTCTTCCATTGTAGCACACTCTACATGGTAGGCATTAAGGTTGGCACGCTGAGGGAGAGGAAAAGGCAGTGACCAATTTCCCTGGCAGTAGAGACTGTGTCTCCTTCTTGTCCCTATGTCAATGGTTTTTGGGATGCTCTGGATTCCCTGAAGAGTTGTGCTATAAACCTCTGATACCCACAGAAGTTAGAAGGTGTGTTGCCCTCAAAATGAAGGAAGCTCTTTGTTACTCTGTCTGCTGATTTACTCACCAGCTCCCAAAGGCTAAACACTTCCAGATACACACAGGAGTTTCATCTTACATGTCAATTTGGTACTCTAGGCAGTGAAGGCATCATCATAGCAGCCTCATTTCTGTAGCTGGGGTAGCTGATATTTATCACTACCTCCCTCTGCTATCCATTCTATTCTTACTTTGCCTTCTGCAAAAACCCATTAGATTTATTCTTTTCCTCTTTCTTTCTTTCTTTCTTTCTTTCTTTCTTTCTTTCTTTCTTTCTCTCTTTCTTGCATGCTTGCTTTCTCTCTCTCTCTCTCTCTCTCTCTCTCTCTCTCTCTCTTTCTTTCTTTCTTTCCTTATCTTTTTTTAAGGCTCATTCTTTATTCAACTTTTTCTTAATCAAAAACTTAGTTCAAACATTGTATTCATACACACATGGGAAGCACAAATACTGTTCATGTAAATATACAAACATACATATTTATATGTAGAGTTACATGTATCTAATACACATTTGGATATGATTATAAAAGCTCATTGTTGTGTGTAACTGTCTCCTTGGACGCAATGCTACAGTATGAATTCCTGAAGGAAAACGATAGTAAGGCCAGTACTACCTGTCAAGCTAGTGAAGGAAGGAAAAAGGTGATAGTCAGGGAGAGACATGGACAAACATGGAATAATGGCTACAGATCTGGAGTTGATTTGACTGTAGGGTTCTTCTGACAAGTGACCTTCTCTGTTACATCAGACTGAACTCCGAGGCTTAGAAGGACTTGATGAGAATCCTGGGGACGTTTGTTCTTGCCACTTTAGTCTCCCTGCCACACTGTCACAGTCCACCCTGGATATAATTTAGACTCTAATCCTGTGTCACCTTCTAGTAATGTCATACTTGGATCATTATTTCATTACTCCACAGTAATTAGTCATGATTTCATTGCTGTGAAGAGATGCCATGATCAAGGAAACTCTTATAAAAGCAAACATTTAAATGTGGCTGGCTTACAGTTTTAAAGGTTCAGTCCATTATCATCATGGTAGGAAGCATGGCAGTGTGCAGACCGACATGTTGCTGGAGAAGGAGCTGAGAGGTCTACATCTTGATCTGAAGGCAACCAAAAGAATGTCTTCCATGCTCAGCCAGGAGTAGGGCCTCTTGTGCACTGGATGGATCCTGAGAACTAGGAGCCCTCAAAGCACACCTACGCAGTGATACGCTTCCTCCAACAGAGTCACACTTATTCCTACAAGGCTACAACTCCTAATAGTGCCAATTCCCATGGGCCAAACATATTCAAAATCACCACGTCTACTAAGAGTACTCAGTGCATTAGTAGCTCTAGAAATCAGAACACTGCAAATGAGAATTTTGCAGAAACCTTTAGGGGGGAAAAAGAAGATGTGACTTAAGTCCCGACTTTTGCACTTGTTAGTGGCACAACCCAATGTTTCACTTTCTTACTTGTAAAATAGGCTAATATTATGCCATAGTTTAAAATTACCAGGTGAGAACCTGTCAGAGAATAAGCCAGAACCTATTTATTATTACCATGATCAGTGTCATTATTATTATTGTAACAATTACCCTTACGTCTGCACCTTTATTTTTATCAGTTATCACTGTGAGATAATAATATGCTTTTTTTTCCTCAAAAAGTTGTGACAATCGAAAGAGTCTATATCACGGTTATTGCTATATTTTAAAATTGGTTGTCATTTAGCTGTATTAGTTTCTTATATGCAAATTAGTTAGAAAATAACCTCTTCAGCATAGAAACTTTCTCTTTTATTGGACTATGAATTTTTAGTGCAGAGTAGTGACTGTTACTATTTTGGACAGAGTTTGACAATGACCGCATGGATCAAGTGGCATGCATGCACATGTCTTGTGCCATCATGCAACTGGTCCTTACAGTAATTGTAGACATCTAAACCTTCATCTTTAGAGAAAAATGAGACAGAAAGGATGTAAAAGGCTTGCAAGATATAAGGTACTGAGGTATGTACAAGCTTTGGACTGAAGTGATATGATATCTGCGCCCTGGCCTCTAAGCAACTACAGTTCCCATGCCTTGATGGGAGCTCAGCACTGTTGGGGTGCATCAGCTTCCTGAACAGTCAAGAAGGCTGCTTCTCTTGCTGCAGGCTGCATGAGCTCCACCTCTGGGCGGTTACTAGTTTTGATCGCTGCAGGCTTTAGTTTCCTCATCTGGAAAGTATAACTAATGATAATATTGGCCTCCTGTGGCTATTGAAAGAACCAAATCTCCAAAAATGTTTAGATGATTTAGAAAAGCACCTAACAAAAATTCAGGATTATATTGGGCAATAATTATAGTTACTATCATGGAAGTTCAGAAAGTATTTGCAAGTAAATTCAGACCTATCCAGTGCCCCCTGCATAGTCTGAACTTAGCACCAATAAATAAATCTCTAGCCCAGAGCTCAGAGGACAGCAGGGGGCCCAGTAATTATTTATTGATTGAACAACTTGACTGTCAAAAGTCAAGGGGCGGGGCTGGTACAGAGACCCAGCATGAGTTTGCCTTGTGCTCTGAACATTGATCTGACTCCACAGGGTGATGAGTCCCCAGCCATGAAGAATCCAATTTTAGAATTTTAAATGGCACACACATCCCCTAATCCACTTCCCCTTTGCCCTACAGCTCCAGAAAACCACTCTCCCAGCTCACCCCTGCAGCACAATCAGCTGAGTCCAGACACCAAGGACACCCCATACCTAGTTATCCCTTGGATCTCAAAACTACAATTGGACCCTTGGAATGAAAAGGGTTACGGGTTTAATTAAAGAGTAACTATCCTGGGAAATTCAGCAGACCTATGGCCTTGTGTCTGCTCAAGTGGCATAGTTCCAGTTGTGCCTGGAGCAAGTAGGGCAACAGGTCACCTGTGCCATCCTCCTGCACCATCCTAAGAGGATCATAACTCTTTTTCTAACCTGGCAGAAACTGAGCCTATTACGGTCATTTCTATATGTCATTAAAAGATAGTCCAGGCCTCTTTCTTTTTAAAGGCACAGTTCTGCAAATTGGTGATGCTCTTACTTTAGGTTGGAGGTCCTAGTGGGACTTGAGACAAGAAAGAAAAACTAAGATATTAGCTGCATCATCCCTCACCACTAAAGTTTTCCCAATGCTGCCAAACTTATGTGATCCATCAGGGACTCTGGGAGCAGCTCTGTCACCTCTAAATCTTACAGTCATGCTAAGAAGATTTTTGTGTCCCAGAGCTCAAATACTGAGCTAGGAGCTTATGATCAAATGACAAATAAGGGCTGGCAAAATGGCCTGATAGATAAAGATGCTTGGCGTGTAAACGTTATGGTCTGAGTTTGATTCCGTTGTGGAAGGGGAGAGACCACTCCTTCAAGTTGTTCTCTAACCTACAGACACACCTGTGCTCATGCATACATGTCATATGTACACACTATAACAATAGTTTTAAAGGACACAGAGAAGGGAATTCCCAGTATGCTCCTTTATGTTAATACTCTAAACACAGTGTTTACCTTGTGTCCTATCACCACCATAGATCCTTAGAAACATCTTTGAGAGGGACTAAAACACAGCTACTGTCAGCTCATTCCAAATGATTCTAACAGTCACTTAGGAGCACCTGGAATTTTGTCAGGATTTGACTCCAAAGATTACAACAGAATTTCAGTGCACTAGACTGAAAGTAGCTAAAAGAGTTCTGAAATCCAGCTGAGAAAAGCTGCAGCCACTGCTTACAGTCTGCTCAGGCAGCTGCTTAGGCAGCCACTCCATCCCTTGCTAGCACCTACAGCCACCTCAACCCACAGCACTCACTCCAAAGGTGAGGCAAGAGAACAGTTTTCTCCACAAGGTCTAGAGTTGGAATTGCCTTCCAAGAGAGATAACTGCTTCCCTTAAGTGAAAGAATGTACTAGGTTTCCAGTCCCCATGACGACATGAGATCATTAATTTCAAAAGATCTCAACTGGGGAAAAAGGAAATAAAATGCCAAGTGTTTGAACCAGAGTTCTTTAGAGGAACAGAACATACAGACACAGACACAGACACACACACACACACACACACACGTTTGTATATGTACAGGTATTATACATTACATAAATATATATCATATTCATTATATTGTCTTATACAACAAGAAGCTCAGTAGTTCTCCAATGGCTATTTGCATGCTATACAAGCAGAGTCCCCAGTAGCTGCCCAGTCCAAGATTTTAGAAGAGTTGGCACAAGAGCAAGTAATGTTGCATCCTTTGTCTAATGCTGAAGTTCCAGAAGCTCCTGGAGAGTCCCTGGTGTGGGTCCATGCTGAAGGGTTGCAGAATCTGGAGACTGATCTCTTCTGGAGGTGCAAGGTGCAATTGACGATAATTGCAAGCACCTTGTAGGCTATCACAGGCATCTCTGATCAATTTTCTGCAGAGTCTATGCAGACACCATATTCTCTGTGCGGCAGCAAGCAAGCAAATATGGCTCTGTCTGGCCTTTAAGTCTTTGAGACTAAGGGTGCTAGTCAGTAGAGCTGACTCACAAAGATTTTTGGTCACCAGGTCACTTTAGAAGAGTGTATTGGTTTCATTTTTAATGCTATGATAAAACAACATGAGCAACTTTTAGAAGGAAGGACTTATTAGGCCATGTGGTTTCAGAGGTCTAGGAATCTGTCACCATGACATTGTGGAGTTGGCAGCAGGCAGGTAGGCAGGGTTCTTGAGCAGCAACGGGGAGAGCTTGCATCCTGACCCACAAATAGAAAGTGAAGAGCACACTGGGAACCAGGAGGCTTTTGAAGTATCAAAGCTCACTCCCATGACGTTCCTCCCTCAAAAAGTTAAGTATCCTAATTCTTTCTGCTCTAGATAGTTATATGTCAACTTGATACAAGCTAGATAGGAGGGAATCTCAAGGAAATGTTGCTATAAGATGGGGTTGTAAGCAAGCCTGCAGGGCATTTTCTTAATTAATGATAGATGGGTGAGAGTACAGTCCATTGAGGGTCTGGTCTGGTCATTCGGGACTCTATAAGAAAGCAGGCTGAACAAGCCATAGGGAGCAATCCAGTAAGCAGCGGCCCTCCATGGCCCCTTCATCAGCTCCTGACTCCAGATTCCTGTCTTGTTTGAGTTCCTGTCCTGACTTCTTTCTATGATGAACAGTGCTGAGGAAGTGTATGCCAAATAAATTCTTTCATCCCCAAGTCAATTTTGTTTTTTTTTTGTTTTTTGTTTGTTTTTTTGCAGCAATAAAAACCCAAACTAAGACACTTTCCAAACAATAGGGGATCTAGTATCTAAACATATGAGCCTTCCAACCACTACATTCCACTCCCTGGCCCTCATAGGCTCATGGCCAAACCATGATACAAAACAAATTTACTCAAATTCTCCATGTTTTTTCAGACTCAAGACTTTTTAAAGTCCAAAGTCTTTTCTGACATTCAAGGCAATCTTTTAACTGTAGCCTCTACAATCAAAATGCCAGTTATACATTTCTAACATATCACGGCAAAAAATACACATTACTATTCCAAAAGGGAGGAATCGGGCATTGTGAGGAAATACTGGAACAAAACAGTATTGTAACTCAGTGGGGCAAACTCCAAGTTCTGCAACTCTGTGTCTAATGTCAAAGGGCTTTGATGCATTGCTGCTTTCGACATGCCACTCTCTCTTGGGGTGACTGTGCTCCTTTGCTCTCCTGTGCTCTCCTTGGCAGGTATCCATAACTCTGGCATCTTGGGGCCTCCAACAAAATCCAGGCTTCACCTTCTTAGTTTCTCTCAATAGTCTCTCAAGGACCTCCTTGCTTGGACTCCCCTGCTATACGAGATGGTCTCTTGGGGATGGTGGGGAGGTTTCTTGCATGTACGCCCCACCACATGGCTGACTTCAGCAGTTTTCCATAACCTCTTTACTAATTCGTCCTTCATGACTCTAAGGCCAGAACTAAATGGGAAACATTGCTAAGCTTGGCTACCAACTTAGGATGAATTCTGCCCCCACCTGCCCACCCCCAATCACATTTGTAGCAGTTTCCTTTCTTGCTACTTTTAAGAACAGAATGCTCCTTAGGCCTTTTTCTATCACACTTTAAAAGCTTAATTAACCCTGTGGGGTCTAGTCCTGAAGACACCCCTTCCTTTATTCTAATGAGGGTCAGGTTTCCCCCTAATCCTCTTATCTTTTTCAGCATAAGCTTTGACTCTGACACTCAATTTCCTGGCCCTCTTTTCCTCTTCAAACGGTATACTTTGCTTTTCTTTTTGCCCTGCTTGCTCATTTTTACTATAGATCTGTATAGGACTGATTACTAATAACCATGTAACAAAGTTAGTATTAGGCTATCTTGAAAACTCCTCTGCCAGGCAGGAAGATTTCTGAGTTTGAGGCCAGCCTGGTCTACAGAGTGAGTTCCAGGACAGCCAGGGCTATACAGAGAAACCTTGTCTCGAAAAAACAAACAAACAAACAAACAAACAAACACAAACAAACAAAAAAGAAAACTCCTCTGCCAAAAACTTAGTCAATTGCTTTTCAAAATATCACAAGAATTGTCTTTAGCCTATTAACAATATGGTTCCTCTCTGAAACCACTAGAGCTGGACCTACATGTTCTGAATAACTCTCAGTATTACTGCTGCCCAAACTTCTACTAGCTTGGCCCAAGCTCGGCTAACAGTCTCTACTCACCTTTCTAGTCTGAAGTCCCAAAGTCTTCCATATTTCTCCAAAACACACACACACACACAAAAAAAAACAAAACAAAATAATACAAAACAACAGCAGTAACAAAGCAGAATGGTCAGGCCTATCACAGCAATAGCTTACACCCTGCTACCAATTTCTGTATTAGTTTCTTTTCTAGTGTTATAATAAAACATCATGACCAAGACAACTTTAAAAGGAAGGGTTTAATTGAGGGATAGGCATCTATCACCGTCATGGTGGAACACATGACAGCAGGAAGGTTGAGGATCTGTAACAGTGGCTAAAAGTTCACATCTCAATCCACAAGCAGGAGGCAGAGAGTGCACCCAAAATAGAGAGGAGCTTTCGAAGCCTCATAGCCCACTCCATCACCCCCATGACAGAACTCCTCTAAAAATGCTAAACCTCCTCATTCTTCCAAAATAGTTTCACCAACTGGGGACCAATTAGTCATTCTACTTTAAATCACCTCAGAAGGTACTAACAGTTGGAGTGAGTCCCCAAATTCAGCCATTGTCAGCATGATAATACAACACTGAGGGGTGGGACTTTAAGAAGTGACAAGACTATGGAGCTCTTATCTCATGAATGACATGTAGGCCATATAAAAGAAGCTTTACATGACATCCAACTGTGATTTCTGTCTTCCACCATGTGAGTTCACAGAATCTCTTGTTTCTGCTGACTGAGCAAAAAATTAAAACAAACAAATGAAAAACGCCAACATGTAAGTAGAGATGAGGGAGAGCATTGTTTTGTTCTCAGGCTCCCAGCCTAAAGAACCATGACAAGCAAATTTCTCCTCTTTATTAATGTCAACACAAAACAGAGTGGGTTAGAGAAGGCTCAGGTGTGCATGGCAGCTCTCACTGTAAGTGAATGGACACGGGCAAAAGGAAACAAAGCACAAAATGATGGGTTCAAATCCCAGCAACCCAGGCTCCCAGCTGTTTGAATTCAATGTCCCTCTCTGCAGAATTCAAGGTTCAACCTCAGTGGTTTTCTACACACAGTTCAAGAGTTTACAATTCTGCTTTAGGTGTTTTAGGGGCTTAGCTGGCAGACACCTCAGACTGGCAGAACAATAGATGATGGTTATGTGGGAGCTAGAGGACAATACTAAAGCATTTCAAGGGAAAAAAAAGTCGATGCTATAATGTGGTAAAGAATTAAGCTGAGATAATAGGACCATAGGCAGATTGCTAAATATCTTTCATACTTATATTAGAAAGACGTGTCTTGTTATACCGCAAACAGGAACCAAAACCCTCATCTAAAATCCAAAAGCAAGATCTGAGTAAGGGTTGATTCAGGAAAGACGGAGGTTTGAGCAGTACTCAGATCCTATCTGATGTATGAATGGGACACAGGAACAAGTGTTTCACGTTCATCTTTTTTTTTTTTTTTGATAGAATTCATCATGGCATTGGCAGAGGCCCCACTGGCACCAGCTTGTGGTAGACTTCCATTGATATTGTTGTGTGACCTTGAACAAGCCACACTCTTTCTCTAAGGCTCAGACGGCTTATTAACAATGGCTATGTTGGATTAAATCAGTAATATATTTCTTCTTCCACATAATGAAAAATATATCATAGTTTTATCCAGTTCCAAGGGTGTCTTGACTTTGAGCCTCCCACTGGAGGATTTTCCAAGGTTATAGAGCTGTTCCTGTTAGAACAGCCCTACTTGCTGACAAGGAACTCCTACAGAGAGACAGTGGAACAGAGAGATGGGCAAGGTCTGCCTTCCCGGCTACACTCAATTATTCTCTGTTCTCACAGAGGAAATCAAATCAAAATAAACAAGCATGAGATTTATTGTATAGTGACTCTTCTGTGAACCTGTTATAATTTATATAAAGAATAAGTACACTCAAATCTGGGATACTTCTAACATCCATGGTTAAACATTGTCTGGGCAAGAGGGTATCTTGGAAACTATTCAGCACCTCGTAACCCTGAGGGGTAGACTGACCATGTGCTTTACAGGTCATAGTGATCCAGGCAGCAGGCAGGTCTTTGTGACTTTGAGCAAGCTGTTTTGCCTGTTCTCCATCAGTTGGTTTTCTCATCTGTGAAGTGGGGCAGTGATCAAGGCTGCTGTGATGATGACGAGAGATTACTAGTAAATTGTTACTATGGAGATGGTGCAGCAAAAATGTTCCTTGCTGTTCGTTACTGTCATTTAGACCTTACACTTCACCTGTCATTCATATAATAAGGATTTACCCAGTTCCTATGATATGGGCTTAACACTGTTTCGTGTTCTGAGAATCCAGCAAGAAACAAAATACAATTTATGTCCCCCTGAGGCTGACATTATGGTGTGGAGAGAGAGAAAAGAATAAGATGAGCAATAAATAAACCAGATAAGTTGTAATGGAAGGAAAGTGCTGGAGTGAAACAGATCCAGCGGGAGGCTGATGTTATCAGTCTGATCCAGAGGCACATCTGTTCCTGTCCTGTCCCATCCAGACCTGCCCATCCCACCCATTCCCCTCTTCCCATCTTTCCCTTCATGAGCCCTTCTTACCAGATGCATCCTGTAGATTCTGGCTGGAGTGATTTACTTTGGAGATGCTAGCACTAAATTTCAAGTCCAAGCATTCTTACAAGAACCAGAATTCACAGTTTTAAGCCCATTGTCCATGATGGGCTCCCACCACCTAGGACAGCGTTTGGCATGGAGTCAATAAATAGGCCAAAAGTAAAAGCATGAATGAACTCCTGTTTCTTCAAGACAGATGGGCTGCAATGGATATTCAGCCGCTCCCAGTATACTTAAGAATTTGCAGTCCTTGGTCTTCTACTAAACCACTTTTTATCTTTTATAGAGCTTATTCCAACTAGCAGAAGAGAAGAGATCTGAGAAGCCAGGACAGATGCAATGCCTCCTCTGTTCTCCAACATATAATTCCGAAGAGTCACATAAACACTCTGGCCTTTGTTTTCTCCTCAACGACAGGAAAGCTAAGGCCATGTCTTAGAGGATTTGCCAGATGTTAGGTGTAAAAGAATGCATGTGAATTCTGATAAAACAAACCCTGTAGTTTTTAGCATGATAAGCAGTTAGTAGACAAGAGTAAAACTTGGGATACTTAAGCAAATGTTTAATAAGAGACAGCCAGGTAGTCTCCTTCAGCCCCTCAGAGCAATTTTAACTCTCTCTTTCCCTCAACCACACATGGCAGGGACTTCTTGAGTATGAAAGGAACACCCTGCCCAGATATTACGACTGAGATTTCCTAAAAATGCAAGAGCTAGAATTTAAGGCATTTAGGAGCTCAGAATAAACAGACTAATTGGAGGAATGAAATATCCATTAGTCTAAATGAATATTTCTATAAAGCTGCATGTTAGACATTGATAAAAAGAAATGATTAAATGCAGAATTAACCAAGATTAATTATTTTAATCAAGAGATTAATCACAATTATATCTTTACATTAGTTTGCTCTGCTGCTGTTTGCTCAGCAATCTGGGGGAAAATCTGTTCATTTATCACCTTCATGCTTGAAAATCAGCCCATAATTTACAGTCTCCATCCACCACCACTGGCCTCTGTAAACAGAGGCTCCTGAGCAGATAAACAGCATTTCACAAGAGAAAGTGCCTGGTCAAAGACTTAGAGCTTCATGCCAGGGACCCAGATTCAAAGCGGGCAACAACACAAAACAAACAAAACAACTTTTTAAAATGTTGGGAAACTTCAGCTTATATTAGATTTTAGATGCTTTAGCTAAGTTGGAAGACTGGGGGTGGTGGTAAGGGGATTGGGGGACAGGGGTTGGGCTAGGAGCACATGTGCCTATGGCGAATGTGGTTGTAGAAACCAGGGGCCACTTTGGGTGTTATATCTCAGACTTGCACCATTGTCGGGAGATGGAATCTCTCACTAGCCTGAAACTCAGCCAGTCCATCTAACTTAGTGATTCCTATCTCTGGCTCCTCAATACTGTGATTGCACAGGCAGGCCACTGGGCCTCCCTTTTACAGGAGAGCTGGGGATCAAATTCAATTACTTCTGTTTGCCCCTCCTGTCCAACCAAGAGGTTTTCATTAGAAATTAGGGATTTTGATAGTGTTACTTCTGCATTTGTGAAGTTGTCATATTTTCCCTTTTAGTTAGTTAATATTATGAACTACAGATGAAGACTCCAACTTAGAACTTGGAAAATTCAATAAAACTCAAAATCCTGGCCTCAATGTCAAGATATACCAAAATCAGCACACACCATCCTCATTAAATACAATGGATTTGGATCTGACTTGTTAACATTTTAGTCAGTGTTTATGACTATCTTCATGAGGTGTTATGCCTTGAAGCTGAATGCTTCCCCCAAGGAAGTTTGTGTCAGATACTTGGTCACCATCTGATGGTTCTATTTGGGACTTGGTAGAAGCTTTAAGGTGTGGGCCTTTACTGGAGGAAGGAGGTCACTGGAAATATGACTCTGAAGATTATATTTGGGTTTTTAGTCTAACTTTCTTTTGCTTCCTAAATGACATGATGTGAGCTACTATGGTCTGCCACCCCCCTCCACAGTAATAGATGGATCTTCTACCACACCCTCTCCACTATATAATAAGTGAAATCATGAACAAGATGTGTCTCTTCAGATATTGTACACCGTAATGTAAGAGTAACTGACACAGAAACCTGAACACAGAGCAAAGTCATTGCTGTGACTTTCTAGATCTGACCATATGCTTCTGAAGTCTTTGGGACTACTTTGTTTAAGGAATTTAATCTGTAAACCTTCATAGAAGCAGTCTGGACAAGATCTAACATACTGTTGTAGTCCATTTAGTGGGAGGTTCTGGTGGGATCTCAGACAACATTGGCATACTAATGCCAACAGGAATAACATAAAATGTGAAACATTTCCTAAATTCTAAATTCTGATTCAGTGGTATTTCAAACATTTATGAAGTTTGAATCTTTAGTTTTATTCACTTCAAAATACTCTGTAACTTACCATTTGGCTTCTTCCTTGATACATGGGCTATTTAAAGGTTCACTTTGACTTTCAACCTCTGTAAGAGTGAGAGCTTTAAGCCCTACATTTCTAGAGTTGATCTTACTATGGGTGGAGAACTTATTTAGTTGTTCATTTGTTTGTTTGCTCATTTGCATATTAATTATTTTAATTGAAGATTTATTCCATTTGTTAAAACAAAATTTAGGATTGTTTTTTCTTAACTGATTTAGCAAATCACAAAACTGGACCTGTGGCTAGGACACCATGTACAAACACACTGCACAACGTTCTCACTGAACATTACACACTGTTCTCACACACTATCCATCACCTGTTATGCCAGCACCCTGGTCCACTTCCTATTCTCTGATAAGCACCATGATCAAATGCAACTTGTGAGAGGAAAGGGTTTACTTCATCTTACAGCACATAGTCCTTCATGGAGGGAATTCAGGGCAGCAGGTAAAGGCAGGAAGTGAAGCAGAAACCACAGAGGAACGTTCCTCACTGGCTTCCTCCCATGGCTTTCTCAGGGTGCTTTTTTTTTATTTCCTAGTATCCCCTACCAGGGATGTCACTGTCCACGGTATACTGGACCATCTCATATCAATTATTAATCAAGAAAATGCCCCACAGGCTTGTCCACAGATCAACCTGATGGAAACATTTTTCTCAAATGAGGCTCCTCCTTCCAGATGACCATAGCCCCCATCGAGTAAAAAGCAACAACATCAAACAAACAAACCAGGAAACCAAACAGTTATCCTTCTTTTATTTTCCTATGTAGCTATTCTGTTTATATTTCATACATGTGTACAATGTATCCTGATCATATTCATATCCCTAATTTTCCATTTTATAATGCATTGAACCCAGTTAGTGCTGTTCATATGCATGGAAATGTGAGGGCCCAGTGGGTGACCTCATACTCCTGTGAATGTGGTGGGCACTCACTGGACTCTGGGCTTTACAGACTCACTCACTGGGGCATGGACAACCTATGCGTTGATGACTGCACACCCATTTATTGCTCTCATAGAAGAAAACTTTCAACTTCCTTTCTTCTAGTGTTTGGAGAGTCTAGTACATTGTAGGTATTTATATTTGAATCCTTTTAAATTTTGAAAGATTTATTTTTCCATTTTTAGGTAGAATCCTCCAATACAGTACAGCCCAAGTTGGGTTCACCTCAGGATTCTCCTATATCAGATTCCAACTGCTAGAATCAGTTTCCACACCTGGTTAAGAGTTTTCTTACCTTTAAAATGATCGATCATGGTAAATGTGGTATGTTCCCTTGAAAAATTATATTTTTCTATTGTTTGCTGGAGTGTATTATAAATGTGTATTAGGTCGAGTTTGATGGTAGCGCTCACAAATCCATGGTGTGGCTAATTCCCTCTATGTACTCTGTCAATCATCAAAAGAAAAGAATTGAAATCTCAGATTATACTCTCTGTTCCCCCAATTGTGATTGCAGTTCTTCTTGCTTTTGATTTATGTTTGGCTTGGTCATGTCCTATTTAAGAATTGATTCTCTGCTGATTAGGAAATGGACTTCCTGGTCATTGGCAATATTTTCACATTAATACAACCATGCCAGGTCTTTGATAAGGCTTTTGATGTTGTTTTCCTCTTTAATCATTTCAGCCTCTATGTTCGTAGTCCATTTCTCACAGGCAGAATATGTTTGAGCCCTGCTCACTGAATCTAATCTGACAACCTTTTGCATTTTTCTGTCAGTATTTACACCATGAACTCTTACTATTTTCATCTTCGCCATGTGTCTGTCAGGACAAATTGCCGGTTTCCCCATCTACTTCCATGCTTACAATCAACCTAGATCACTGTTACCATATGTATGGGCATTTTCTCCCCAGTGAGTAACTGATCACTTGTTTGATGGACACCAGGTGAAGATCCCTTAATGTATTCACAGCAGACACTATCCACCTGGAGATAACATCAGACATTAGTTCCCAAACTGTCCCCACCTTCATTTCAGACATCTGTGGCAAACCCTGTTCTTTAAGCTGTACTTTCTAACTAGCTCTAAACTAGAATCTCAACAGCCCACTCTTTGGCCTTAATTAATTTGTTTGAACATCTCATACTGGCATACATAAAAGACACTACAATGAATATGTTTTACTGCATGAAAAGATAAGATTTATGTGTGTCTGCATCCGTATGCAAACTTGCAGGTGCACATGTATGTGTTATATATATATATATATATATATATATATATATATATATATGTGTGTGTGTGTGTGTGTGTGTGTGTGTGTGTGTGTGTGTTTGCTATGTGTGTGCCTGCATGTGTGTATGTGGTGTGTGTGTGTGCCTGAGTCCTTACATGTTATAGTGTGTGTATGTGTATGTATATGTGTGATGTATGTGTGTGGGTGTATGGTATGTGAGCATGTGTGTGCATGTATATGGTGTTGCGCATATGTGATGTGTGTATTTGTAATACACCCATGTGCTCAGAGGTCAGAGGACATAGGGTATCTTTTTATCGCTTTCATCATATCTAGAGTGAGATAAGGTCTGAGCTGGCCACCATCATGCCCTAGAAGTCTCCAACTCTGTCCCCAGTACAGACGCACGCAAAGTACAAGCACACCTCTTTGTTACCTGAGTGCTATGGATTTGAAATCAGGTCTTCATCTGTCTGTGGCATGTGCTCTCCCCCATGGAGCCATCTTGCCAGCCTCACTGTGACTTCGGTGTTTTCTTGCTGGCTTTAGTGTCCTCAAAGCCTGCTGGGAAAGGCAGAGTATGGCTTACACATGTTACCTTCTCTTTCTCCATAGCTTATTTTGAGGGCCCCAGTGATAAGTTACATGTTTCTTTCTGTGTACATTCTGTGAGAGACATGATAAAAGGTATGGCCCCTTGTCCTGCAGAGGTATTCTGAGCAACACGTGTTCCGGCATCCTGAAGGAGTCTCCTTGTCTCAGTGGTGATGAGTGTTACTGTGTGGTGTTATCTCTTCATGTTTACATTAGCACTTCTCAAAGGTATCTTTGACCCATTCTTTTCCCTCCATTAAACAGCTATTTGATAAGTAGTTGGCACCGTCTGCACAATGTTCAAGAACACCAAAGTGAACAGAAAAGCAAAACAAACATTTCTGGTGACTAGGTTCATTTGAACATTCTATCTGCAAAAATACTGTTTGTTTATAAATGTAATAGTTCATGTTCACTGAGCTTATACTATGTACTACACCATTTGTTTGGTGGGTAACATGGGTGATTTCACACTCCCCAATTTTTACTTTTACTGTGTATACACTACAGAGAAGCGGCTGCTCACAGAGACGGTCTTATAATCTGCTAACCTAGTTACAAGGCTTTCACCTTTGAATCCAGATGCCCCAGCCATGGCTTAAGGTTCTGATACATTAATTTGCTGCTGTGAAATTTCTTTGTGTTGTCCTCTCCCATCCTCTTCTCTGGTTCTCTCCTCTTTTCTCTTGGATAGATGTTGTAAAGCTCATTTTCCACAGCCAGGGCTTAGAATTCAGAGACTTTTTTCTTAACTTAACAAAGTGTAATAACCATGTCTTAAGCCGTTGAGAGTAGCCTGGAACACTGCTTGTTCTCATATGTAAAAGTCTTATGTGGGAGAGCATGAAGTTGTATTGGTTCACAAGATTTTGCAATTAACTATTTTTTCTTTTCCTTTCTTTCTTTCTTTCTTTCTTTCTTTCTTTCTTTCTTTTTTCTTTCTATCTTCCTTCCTTCCTTCCTTCCTTCCTTCCTTCCTTCCTTCCTTCCTTTCCTTCCTTCATTCATTCATTTTTTTTTTTCAGAGCCAGCATGGGTGTGCTTGTCAAGATGGACAACATCGACACCTGCTGGTACGTAATGAAATCACACCCCAGCTCTGCTAGCCATCACAATGACCTTGGCCAAAACTTTCCATGTCCATCCTTAATCCATGGTCTAAGAGTGACAAAAACTAGACACACTGTTTCAGACCTATCAATTCAACTTTTCCTTGTTGTAAGTAACTCCTAACTCGCAAATAATTGTTTATTTTTATTCTATATAAATAAGTTTATATATGTATCATGTGCATGTCTGGTGCCCAAGGAGACCCAGAAGAGGGCAACATATCCTCCAGAATTGGAGTTAGATAAGCTTGTGGGCCTCCATGTGTATGCTGGGAACCAAACTCAGGTCCTCTGCATGAGAAGTGAGTGCTCTTAACCACCGAGCATCTCTTGAGGCCCCAGTTCCTCACTTTAGCAATGACCTCATTTCATTTATATTTGCCCTTTTCCTAGTCTGAACCTATCAGCACCTCTCTGGGTACTTTCAAAGCATTCTAGTTGTCTCATCACAAGTCAGTTGCCTTGGTTTCTTGGGCTATACCTGGATTGAAATCTTGGGTAGTTGAGGAGAAATCATTCAAAAGGCTGTCTTTGGTGCCTTCCTTTCCCTCAGAGATACAGCAGCTGTAGACAAAAGTAAGCAGTAGTAGGCAGCTCCCTCTAATGTCAGAGTACCTAAGCAGTTCTTGGGAAGCAAGCCTTTAGTCATATACAAGTTACAGTCTCCATGCAGAGCATGGGTACCAGAGGCCTAGTCCTTGGCAGTTAATCAGTACTACAGCTCTCAGCCTGAGACTAAAACTCTTGGCCTCAACAACTTTACAGCTCTTTGGCACTCTTCCAGTGACAAGGGGCTACAAGTTTATTCTCTGGGTCCTTATAGCCCTCTACCCCCCTGTAGTAGTTTCTCTCAGCATCTCTTTCTCTACTTCTGACCCCTTCTTCCTCTCCTGGTTGCCACTGAGTCATCCAGCTGTTTGTCTCAACAGCCAACCATCTCTCACTGCTAACATCACCTCTCTCTATGATATTTTAGCTTGCACTCCTGAAAAGCAGGCAAGAAATAGCCACTCCTGTTGAAACTTTTATTGGACTTAATGTTCTAGCAACAGAGGAAGAGTCTTTTAGCTGACAATCTAACTGAGTATAACGACTAGCTTTAATCATCAACATGACACATCCTAGAATCACCCAGCAAGATAGTATCAATGAAGCATTGTCTCTATTGGGTTGATCTGTAGCCATGTCTATGGTGGACTTTCTTAATTGATGTGGAAAGGCCCAGCCCATTGTGAGTGGTGTAATTCCCTAGCAAGGAGGGGGTCCCAAACTATGCAAATGTGGAAAATTGTGCTAACCATAGGTGGAAGACAAGTAAGCATGCACATGTTCATTTTCTCTCCTCATAGCTATGGATGTGGTGTGACTCCATGCTTGAAGTTCCTGCTTTGACTTCCCCATAGTGATGGGCTGTGATTTGGAATTGCACAGTGAAATAAAGCACTTTATCCCTTTAGTTGCTTTTTTTGGCGATATTTTATCACAGAGACAGAAATTAAATAGAACAGTGAGCCTAAGACTCTGATTCTGTGACAGGAGGAAGGATATTTTGACCAACACAACCATTTGTTTAGACCAATCATAGCAATTTGTTTGGACCACTGTCTTATTTTGCTTTCTTTTGTTGGGATAAACATGGCAGGAACCCAGAGGCAGGAACTGAAGCAGAGGAGGAGTGCTGCTTACTGGCTTGCTCCCCAAGACTTGCTCAGCCTATTTTTTCATATGATCCAGAGTCACCTGCCCAGCAGTGACACTCTATTCAGTTGAATAGGCCCTCCCACATCAATCATTAACCAAGAAAATGTCCCACAGAACTGTGCACAGGCCAATTTGATGGAGACATTTCCTAACTGGAAATTCTTTCTTTCAGATGAAACGTTGTGTCAAGCAACAACAAAAATAACAACCCAAACAACTAACAGACCAACCACATCTTAACCTTTCAGCTTGAATCATGGTGACTGAGATTACACTGAGGACTAGTCTCGGCCTAGTCTTCCAGCCCCAATCTCAGTAACCCCTTTAATGGGAATAGTGCACCCCCTGTGGCCAAAGTAGAAATAATTCTAGAGTCATCTAGATTTCTTAGAGGCTTCTAATAGAGATAAGGCTGCTGAAAACTGTGTCTTCAGGAGCCAGGGTGATAAGCCACCATATTTGTTTAGCTGTCTCATGTCATCCACAAAGTGAGCGCAATGCCCGCTGCTGGTGTGGAGTGCTTCAGTTGATCGTGGAACTCAGAGTCCCTTTGCTTGGAGTGAGGAGGAGGAGGAGAGCCAACTTCCCCACCCCTGGAAGCTTTGCTTATTTGCTGGAAGGAAGCAGTAGACCTTGCAGTATGCACTTAAGGAACACTAACAAACTAAGAAAAAAATTATCAGATTTTTGTAGTTTAAACTTTTTAAATTCTAATTTTAATAACAGTTTTTTAAATGTTTTAACCTCTCTTCTAGCCCACTACCCACTAGAGGTAGTAAAAAAAAAAAGAAACGTTATTAGGATACGGGGAAGTGGACCTGTTTAGAAAAGTTTCTTGAAGCAAATCTCATCAACATTGTCAGAAAATCAGCAGTTAAGTTCACAGGACTTAGCAGCAACAGCAGCAGCAGCTCAGTCCATTCACAAATACTTTATGGATAGATCAGCCATCCAGTTTAGTGATGTTGGGATGGTAAACATGAATCAGCAGCGGTGGCATGACCTACCAGAAACAACCAGGCCTCAGTCAAATTGGTATGAATCAGCAGGAGCAATTAGGTCAGGAGTTCTTCGTCATGTCTCTCTTAACGAAGTGAAGATAAGCGAAGTCTCAAGATCAAGAAGAGTTGTAAAGGTAGCTATGCAAGTCCCCGTTATTATCTGTTGAGTCCTATGTATACTCCCTCCAAACAGCATGTGTCCTCCATAGGTCTTGCCTCAGCGCATGAGTCTGTCTTAGCAAAACCTCATGTGAGTCTTTATTAGCTGGCATCACTCTACCAATTGGCCTGAGTCTGCCAAAGCAGCAAGAAGCCACCAGACCATTAGAAGGGGTTTAGTGCTTTTCTCTCTATGGAGTCATAACAAATGGAACCCAGCTACACGATGGAAGGCAAACCAATACGTATGTGTCCTTAGCAAAGAATACCTTATTATGCATCCTTTTATGTATTTGTTTTAGCAAAACATCTTTTTACCTGTGTCTGCTTCAACAAAATACTCCTGCACATGTTTGCCTCAGGAAAACACCATTCAACATAACTGACTTTCCAAAGAAACCAGAAGTTTTCGCTTTAGATTTTAACCATGCTAATACCCAACTGGTGCCCGTGAAGAGGTGCCCTTCCCTATCTGCTCACTCTAACCTGTTCCTGGTCTGGATCTGACAGAAGGGAGTTTGGATCCAGGCCTCATATGGTTCAGGCTCAATAAACGAAGGTGTGGTTGGTAATACACTGTCTAAGAGGGAAGAGCAGCAGGCAGCCTTCCTGGAGTCTGAGTGTGACAGGCTAGTCTGTGCTTAATGTTTTCAGGTGCCTTTTCAGTCAATACTCACAACAATTCTTAATAAGTAGCAATTATTACTGGTTATTTAACAGATAAAATGATCTAGCAAAAAGTTTCCACCTCCAGTTTCAAGTCTTAGGTTCAAGGAGCTTAAATAATTTGCTTATGAGTAGAGAGTCTATGTCTTCTTTGCTGTTCCGCCTCTGCACAGAATTATATTGTATAATGGATATTTACCTGTGCCAGCTTACTTGGTAATCAACCTTATTATTTTGACTTCATTTTGCAGATGGGGAAAGCGAGACTTCTGCAGCGTTAGGCAGCTAGGGAGATCCTGAAAGCAAAACCTTTTATTTCACCTTGCTCCATGCTCATTAGGGAGATCACTTCAGTCATGCTGTTTCACAAGCTTTGAAACTAAGGACAAGGTCAGCTGATCAATCACAGTGTGACTCATTTACTACATCATTGAAAATGTGTGTGTGTGTGTGTGTGTGTGTGTGTGTGTGTGTGTGTGTTGGGGTTAGGGATCATGACAGTGCTCTTCTTAGAAGATAATTGTGATCAAGCTGGATTATTCAGGACACACGTATGGCTGGATCTATGTGAGATGTTATCAGAAAATGACTGCACCCTGCCTTAGCTTCAAATAAAATAAAGATGGCCCATGGAAACTTTCTATATAGATCCATCTGTTCTACAGGACTGTCCCCTTGTTTCTCTCATATGTCCCAGAAGCCTGGGTTGGTAGCAGCAAAAGCTGTGTGCCAGGCTCTGGATGCCACAGAGAGCTGCCTTCTCCCCACCACAGAGCCAGAGTCTGGCATGTGAACTTCTGGAGTCTTCCACTTTTCTTTAGCTGCCAGAATCAGGCTCCAGACTCCAGGCATCACCAACCTGGTCCATACTCTAGCATTTCTATTTTGGGTTAGCAGGCTGCTGCCTGGGAGAAGAAGACAGGAAAGCATGGCTATTCTAGGCGGTAAGCTGACCTTCAGGGGCTTTTCAAAGTTTCTCCAGCAGAGGAAAATCATGAACACAGAGTAAAGTAGAGTGTCAGAGCTGAGAAACATTTCCAGCATCATGTTTTTGACCCTCTGATTTGACCAGGCTCTCTAGGGAGAGTAAAGGAAATCCCAAGATAGAAGGGCTTCTGGAGGGCAGAGCTGCAGCACACAGGGCTCTGGACTGGGATTAAAACACCGCCACCTTCATGTGCTTGTGTATCCTGCATATTTCTAAGAATTATTTATAAATCCCAAAAACTTCCTCTAGTTGGATCTTCATAAGCCATCCATTCATCCAGTCATTGCTCTCACCTTAAATATCCAATTACCAACCAGAAACTGATGCTATCCAAGACTGACCTGAAAGAATAGCAGTCACGTGGGCCCACGCAGACCCATGCCTCAGGGGAGCAAGGTGGAAGAAAGAAGCTAGTGGATGTTAGTGAGTTCTAAAGTCCTCAGAGAGCAGCAGGTACGTGAAACAGGCTTTGGGGGAACTTGTATAGGTGTGACAAATCCAGCAAAAATGGGTGCTTTTGACTCAGGTTCTGCACAGTTCAGTGAATGTCCTTTTGGGTCCACCCAGGGAATACAATTCTTTCCCTGTCTCAGGAAGATTTCTAAGTATCTCATTACGGATGATATACTTACAAGTCCTACTCATGCATTGACTACCGAAGTTATGTGGGTCTGGTACACTGAGTCTTGGTTATCTCCAATAGAGAGGAAGACTCAAGCCAATAGATATCTCAGGGAAGTAGGTACCTAGACACAGATCAGTTTATTAATAATCAATGCTTAAAAATGCTTAGCTACTGTATTGGGGAGTGGAGAGGTATTGGCTGCCACTGGGACACCTAGAGGGAAAAATCTGCACAAGAATGAGACCATAACTGAGAAAACAGAATAAAACACAAATACCACCAATCACACCATTTTGGCACCCAGATGCATCACTGCCTGAAGCCGTATTTGACTTACACTTCCTAACTACACGCACCAATCAGCTTCCCTTTCTGTTCAAAGCAGCTTGGGAGTAGCTGTCCATCACCTGAAAACTGCATGTTAAAATTATGTCTTAAAATTATGTCTCTTAAAATTATGTCTTTATACTTGATGCTGGGAACACAGGGCATAAGAAGTAGTTTTAGAAAAATGTCACCCTTATCAGGATAATACAGATTTTTCTTTAGGATGTTCTAACCTATGGCTCTGGCTTTCTGTGTCTAGAGCTTTCTCCACCTACGGCTTTGTGCAACCTCCTTTTAAAAATAACTTCCATCTGCTCGCCTGCCTTGCAGCTCCTGCTTCTATTTCTGCATCATGAGCTTCCCTGCACCAACACCCACACCTCTGGCAATGACTAAGCTTTAGCAATAAACCCCTCAGCACAATCTCTCTATCCAACTTTTGCTCTCCAGGTTCATGGCAGTCTTCCCTTAGCTCAGCATGTGATCCATCAAATACCTTAGCCACATTTCTGGTCTCAACTACGAATAGCAGGAATGGCATAAACAATTTCTTGACATCCTGAAGATAGATGGCTAATAGGGAAGATGTTAACCTACCTGTGCTATTTAGAGATTACCCCCATTGTAACGGTTTAGGCAAGGAAGGGAGTCGAGCCAAGTTGATTGTAGGTAATAGGGATTCGTAAATTCTTAGCTCCAATAAAGCCAGCAATCACTGACAATTTATTAGGGGTTGTGCATCACGCTAAGCATCTCTTCAGGTCTGTGTTTATTTCTCACTACCACTTGTTAGGTGCATTAGTTATCTCTCTCATTGTTATGATCAAATAACCCATAAGGAGCAACTTAAAGGAGGAGTGATTTATTTAGGGGGCACAGTTTATTGTAACAAGGAAGGCATGCTATCATGAAAGGCCTGCTTATGAGGCATTGGAAACTTTGGTCTAGCAGCCAAGAAGCAGAAAGAGAGAGAGACAGATGGAAGGGGAGGGGGAACGGGTGGGGAAGGGAAGGGGAAGGGGAAGGGAGGGAGGGAGAGAGAGAGGGGGGGGGGGAGAGATATCAAGCAGAGTGGAGCCAGCACATCTATGTATGCCAGCTAGGCTCCATGTCCAGAGCCTTCAACAACCTCCCAGAACAGGGCCACCATTTGGAAACCAAACATTTAAACGCATGAACCCATGGAGGACATTTCACATCAAAACCACAGGATTTAATAAACTATAGTCACTTCCAATCAGACACAAAGGGGGTAAATTTGCTCCTGCTGCAAATTCTAGTGCTGATATTTGTGCTTACATAAAATGTTTGGCCTTCCTGTCCTTTGAGTTAGTGAGTCATGTTCTTGTCATGTTCATTGAAATGTGAGTACACAGGATATGTCTCAGGGCCAGCACCCAATTCATTGGGCTTTCTCTTTTTACTTTTACAGATGATAATGACATCAACAACCTGCCGAGAGAACAGCTCAAGACCTCCCCCACAGGTGCTTAGTGGATGCACAAAAGAAGCATGAAATATGGGGCTGGGGATGTAGTTCTGAGGCAGAGGGCCTACATAGCAAGCACAAGACCCAGGATTCTATCCCTAGTGATAAAAAAAGAAACAAGAACTACATTTTTTTTTATTGGTTAAAACCTCCTAAAGTTGTAGATGGTTTTCTTACTAGACAATTTAATTAATACCAGCAGAGTTCTGATCCAAACCACAGATGACCTGGCTGTGAAGCCTGTAATTTAGCAGTTCTGCCTCCCCATAATATGACACAGGTGGACAAGGAAGGCAGTAATGATTGGAAGCCACCGGAAGCTACTGGAATTCGGTATCTCTTTTAGGTCCAGGGCATCACTCAGCCTCCCAGTAGCAGTCTTGGTTGTTGAAGCAGAATTCCAAGGTTGTTCTCTATCGTGCCTGTCCCAGCATCCTGTAGTTTTGGCATTGGTCAAACACATCTATAGCTTATCCTAATCCATGACTTTCTCCTCTGCTCTCAGAGCACCAGTCCACTGCAGCTGCTTACTCAGAGCACCTGATGGTACTCATGGCAGCTCACAGCTGCATCCGGCTACTCTCCATCTGTAGCTTTGCTTTAGCATCTCTTCAGACAGTAGCTGGCTTCTGTGAACACCCACACTCTATCTCACATGTCTTTGTGGTCTGGAGACCACTTCTTTTACAGACTATTAACTATGGATCCAGCTGTGAGGAGGTCAAGCAGTTGTTCCTGTTCCAGGAAACTTCCAGAAAAATCTATGCACAGGTTGTCAGTGCAAACCATTCTCATACAATTTCTCTCCAAAAACAGTTTGTGCAGGACAGAAGAAATAAAAGGCTGAGTGTTCCACATCTGCACATCTTCAAGGATGCTTTCATACCCAGGGAAGAAGTCAGAGTTAGATATTGAACTTAGGCACTGAGGAATTTATTCTACCCTCTGGGCTCAGCCCTACATAGGGATTAAGCTTTCTCTATTGCTTTCCTAAAATTTTTACTACACATGCTATATATGAATATATTCTTGTAAAAGATTTAAAAAGTAGATATGGGACTGAGAAGATGGATCTGCAAGCCTGACTATATGAGTTCCGATCTGCAAAATCCACATGAAAGTCAAATACAGTATTGGAAGCATCTGTAATCCAAGGACACCTACGGGCAGATGGGGAGGTGGAAACAAAAGGCTGCCCAGAAGCCTGTGGACCAGAAAAGCAGAAGTGTAGAAGCCCTGCCTCAAGCAAGGTAGAAAAGTAATGCTTGACTTCTGAAGGCCATCCCATAACCTCCATACAAGTGCCCTGGTATGCATGTACCCTTCACAGTTGTACTCTCATATTACACAAAGAATGATTTATTTTAAAAAGTAGAGGTCCTTCTACAGTTTCTTTTGACTAGAAACTTAAATTTTCTTATCAGTTGTCTTAATCCAGGGCTTTGCATGGGTGAATCTCCAGTTCATGATCCTGCTGACCCCACCTTCCAAGTGTTGGGGTTACAAGCTGTACCATCACAGCTAGCTCAGGAAGTCTAACTCTAAGCTAGCTCCTCTTCTCTTTGGTGATACACATGTCAGCTTTGTAAACATTTCCAGATCTTCCTCTCATGATTAGAGCATAGAATTAAATCCTGTTCTGCATAAATTTTATCATACTCCATGTATGCTTTGTAATTTGTCTATTTAACTATGGAGCATAGATTCATCTCCTTCCCTTAAACTATGACTGACATTCCATACTGTGACTGTACTGTTTTTTACTTAACCAGTGTCCCCAATTTAATGGACAAATACTTTTTCTTATAAAATTATTAAGCATGCTGCAGCCAGCATTCTTTTATGCACATTCTTATGCAGATACACGAGTCTCAAGATCTAATACTGAAAACTGGAATTCCTGAGCTATCTAGAAGTTCAGCAGACATTGCCAAGACCAGGTTCAGGCTGGTTCCATACTTTGAATACCTGAGTCTGCTTTTGTATGTGGTTCTTAAAGAACACCCACTGACGTGCACATCAACTCAGAGGCAGCTATTTACTTTAGATGCCATGTATTTCATGCATCTTAGGGATCTCACAGAATCTTCTGAAGGGATATGTAACAACACAGATGAGGAATTTTGGTTCAGAGAATTAATGAGGTTTCCCTGAATTCACACAGGAGGTGGCAGACTTGGGGTTTAAATCCTGTTTGCCTGGATTGCATAGTTCATGTCCTTAATTAGGTGGTAGGGAGTTATTTATAAGCCACCAAGTCTTTCAAAAACAAATCTTTCCACTTTATCCGCATCCCTTCTTGTATAACCACTGGTCCTTATACTGTCCAGTGTCCATGAGAAGCTGTGAGAAGTGGAGAGGAAAATGCGGTCTTCCTTTAGAGGGTAGAGCATGTATCACCTGCAACCCCCACCTATAGGTACAGCAGCCTGGATTATAAGAGCTCCCCTACAGCATGATGTGTAGAATGTGTTCTCTGATGTGACTGTGGTCCATCATGAGTATGCAGGCTAAAGACAAGAAAGAGAAGAAGGTTGAGGAGGAGGGAGAGGATGGAAATGGAGAGGGGAGGGGTGAGGGCATGGGGAAGGAAGGAAAAAGGGAGGGGAAGGAAGGGGAGGGAGAGGAGAGCAGCGTGACTCTCCTAGACTGACTTTCATGCCCTTAACCTGACACTTCCCTTTTATCTTTTTTTATTTTTTATTGGATATTTTATTTACATTTCAGATGTAATCCCCTTTCCCCCTCCAACCCAGGAACCCCCTATCCCATCCCCCCTCTTCCTGCTTCTATGAGAATATGCCCCCACCCACCCTCCCACTCTCACCTCCCCACCCACAATTTCCCCCACACTGGGGCATCCAGCCTTCACTGGACCAAGGACTTCCTCACCTACCTATGCCTGACACTGTTATCCTTCCCTATATATACAGCTGGATCCATAGGTCCCTCCCTATGTGCTTCCAGGCTGGTGGTTTAGGCCCTGGGAGCTCTGGTTGGTTGATATTATTGCTCTCCTCATGGGGCCTCAAACTCTTTCAGCTCCTTAAGTCTTCTCTCTCACTCCTTCATTGGGAACCCCAAGATCAGCTCAATGGTTAGCTGTGAGCTTCTGCCTCTGTAAATTTCAAGCTGGGGCAGACCTCTAAGGAGACAGCTATATCAGGCTCCTGTCAGCGTGTACTTCTTGGTATCCACATCAGTGTCTACCTTTGGTGAATACACAAGGGATGGATATCCAGGTGGAATAGTCTCTTGACAGCCCCTCCTTCAATTTCTGTCCCACACTTTTTCTCCATATTTGCTCCCTTGAGAATTTTGTTACCCCTTCTAAGCACCCACACTTTGGTCTTCCTTTCATGAGCTTCATGTGATCTGTGAGTTGTACCTTGGATATTGCGAGCTTTTGGGCTAATATCCAATAATCAGTGAGTACATACCATGTGTGTTCTCTTGTGATTGGGTTACCTCACTCAAGATGATATTTTCTAGTTCCACCCATTTACCTAAGAATTTCTCGAATTCGTTGTTTTTAATAGCTGAGTAATATTCCATTGTGTAAATGTACCACTCTCTTGAAGGACATCTGGGTTCTTTCCAGCTTCTGGCTATTATAAATAAGGCTGCTATGAACATAGTGGAACATGTGTCTTTGTTATATGTTGAAGCATCTTCTGGGTATATGCCCAGAAGTGGTATAGCTGGGTCCTAGGTAAGTCTATGTCCAATTTTCTGAGGAACCGCCAGACTGATTTCCAGAGTGGTTATAGCAGCTTGCAATCTCATCAACAGTGGAGGAGTCTTCCTCTTTCTCCACACCCTCGCCAGCATCTGCTGACTGACTTTCATGCCCTTAACCTGACACTTCCTTTTTAAACATCAGTGTCTGAGCTGGGACTTTTCAGTCACCTGACCTTTAGCGCATACATTGCACTTACTCATTTAGACACCCACCCTCTTGTATAGCGCATACCTCACACCTACACTCAGCAGTACCAGCTGTTTGCCCTGTTTCTTACCCCACTAGGTCTTTGCTCTTTGGCTTCCTTGCGTTTGGAATGAGGATTGCTGTACTCTTTCACCAATTCCTCACAACACACTGATTCTTTGGGCAGAAACCAGCCTTTCCACCCTCTCTGCTTTCACAGAGACCCCATCCTTCCCTGATCATTTTTATGGTGTACTGCATCTCTCCTGGGTTCTAGGAGACCTAGTAAGAGTTGTTCTCGATTTGCAATCCAGATTCACATCTTCACCTTGTCACTGTCACCGACATTGTGACTTCTTGCCCCATTACCCCCTAAACATTTATAATTCTTTAAAGACAAACAGGAAAGCACTTTTAGACTCCTGAATACGTTATGTAACTTCATGATTCTCAATTTGCAAAATGAATATAATGCAGTAGCTGTGTGGATTGTGCAGAGCTTGGCTGACAAGATGAAACCCTTGGCTTGCTGTCTTCACTTGGCATCTCCAGGAACATCTATTAATATACGTTGTTACTTATTACTTACTGTCTATCTCACAGGAAGCAGAACATTCTCAAGGCTCTAAGGCCCAGGGAAAGTTGCTTACCCTGCCTGTGATACACTCACTTCCACAGAAATTCTCATTTATCTTCTTTTGACATTAAATGTACATTAAATGCCTGAGCCACGGTATTCTTAGAGAACTAAATGAATAAAATAATAAGGCATCCTCTCCTTGTGAAGTCTGCATTGTCTTTTGGTGAGCAAGCGTCTATCAGATAAAAAGTTACAGGCATATTCCTGTGGTGAGTGCTTAAGAGAGAAGTGTGGAAGGCATGCTGGGCAGTATAGACCACATGAGAACTTTTCTGGGAAAACTGAACTGAAATCTGAAGTTTCATTATGAGATAGTTAAGAAATGAAAGAAAGAAACTCAATTGTATCGGAGTGGCAAAATGTGTGAGGGCCCTGGAATGGTGGGAAGTCCCATCCTGCATCTCCTAAATGACTGAAGTCAGCAATGTGGCAGTGATCTCACAAGACTAAAATGGAGCTCCCAATGTCCTATCACCTAGTGCCACCATAACTCTGCAGTTATTACAACTTTATGTTATAACCTGTTACTCCATGTTTGTTATAATGTGGGGCAAATAAACCCATGGCGTTTCTGGTCACATAAAGGTGTGTCATCTGTCATACATTGAAAACAGTAAGCATATATTTATTTTACTATAACTTGTCAACATTGTGACATGTCCTCTTAGTACTCTTTGTAGTGTACAGTACAGTAATAGTGCTAGTTCTGACAGCAGCAGCCTTGTGTATCTTCTGCTGATTGTCTTGTCTTGATTGCATGAAGATGCCATGGCAATTGTGACCTCAGTGTCTGCATAGCAGTATAGCCTGACTTAGTGTCTCTTATAAAGTGCTCTCTCCCTAAGCAGTGACTGCCTGCTTTCTGGTTAGGAAACACTCAGGAGAAGGCTATGGATGCAGAGCTGGCCTGAAGCATGTTCTAAGATGCTGGATGATGGAATTCAGCACATTCAGACTTACTCCCAGGGAGCCTTCCTGAATTGATGGACATTGAGTGTCTTTGATCCTCTGGCTCAGGGCTTGTTACTGCTATAGACATTGGGAGCTTACTGTAAGACTCTGCTCTGTGAAAGTCCTCTATCTTAGTCCTGTCTCTGGACATCACACAGTGGATGATAACAGGTCTATGCATAGTGAAAGATGGCACATGTCTATACACAGTAGATGATGGTACTTGTCTACACACAGTGGGAGATAATGTCACCTGTCTATACACAGTGGGAGATGTCACAGGTCTGCACACAGTGGGAATTGATGCCACATATCTGCACACAGGTGAGGCTTTACATCTCTGCACACAGTGTGAGATGTCATATGTCCTGTACAGAGTGGAAGATTTCACATGTCTACATAAAAAAGGAAGATGTCACCTGTCTGCCAACAGTGGGAGATGTCACTGTCTGCACATAGTGGGAGATGTCACATCTCTATACATGGTGGACAATAGACCACATATACATATAGCAAAACATGTCTACTGTTGGCCAATGCCTTCAGGCTTAATATTTTTCTCTTGCTATTAGCTAGACAATTTGAGTCTATTTGCTTAAAATGAAAGCTTACAAGCTGGGCTTGTCCTCATTGAAGGAGCTCTGATACAAAAGAAAACATTGAGTTGACACAAGAAAGCACACAAGAAATTTCTCAAGCCATGGAAAGACATCTGATTAGACGGTAACAAACACAGGGCTACTGTCACTGACTATTTCTTAACCATTTGCTACCACAGGTCAGAGATGGTATCCAGAAGCCATAAAGCTGTATTTCCTTGCAAACAGTCTGTGACTGGAGTAACTGCTTATGCAAATGATTGTCCCCCTCAACATTAGGGATTGCTGAAGTGTGTTGGCTGGCTTTCTGTAAAACTAATCACAATATCTTTCATTATAACGCCAATACAGTGTAGCAAGCTCAAAAACTTTAGTATATGTGAGAAAAGATCATCCAGTAACTTGTATATAATCAATGTGAGCATGTAATTCTGTATAAGGAAAGAAAATCACCCAATTGGTCTGTGTATAGTCCCTGTGTGCATGTTGACAACTTCCATCCTATCATAAACACAGCTAAATAAATGAATAAATGGAAAAACAGTACACAGGTAGGCCGATGATGCTTACATGCATGATATAGTTTGGTTTTCTTGTTTAAAAGTTTTCACTAAATGAACATGTTGTCTACATTTATGTCTGTGTACCACATGGGTGTCTGGTGCCCATGGAGGCCAACAGAAGGTGTCATATCCCATGAAACTAGAGTTATAGGTGGTTGTTAGCCACCATAAAGGTGACAGGAACTAACACCAAGTTCTCTGCAAGTGTGACCAGTGATCTTAACTATTGAGCAAGCTCTCCAACCTCATGGGTTGGTTTTCTAAAGATTAGAATCAGAATGTGTTAGACTTTCTTTTCCCTACATCTATAACAGTATGTTCCACAATATTTCTCTATCTCCCTCCAAATGGGTTTGGGCCTTGCTATTAAGTTTTGTTAGAACAATAGAATAGAAGTGATGTGAAACATTTCCAGAACAGATAACAAATTGATCTGCACAAGGAATTTTTCTCTCTCCAAACCCTCTGGCTTATAGCAGAATCATCCTTGAATCCTTGGTTAACAGCTCAAAGACAAATCACTCAGGATATCTAGCTAATCTGCATCCTGTTGGAATATGAGTAAAATATAAGATTCTGTTTTACCAGACAATTGTAATTTAGGGGTCTATTTGTCTCTGCAGCATGCACAGTGGAGATGCTTATCGACAGTCTACTTTTAATCTTTTTACATTAAACCATGCACAACTTCCTGTGTAAATGAACATTCCCTAAACATCATTTTTGATCATGGTATGATGCATATTCACCATATGAGTGCAGTAGAATTTATTTAATTTAATTTTCTTTACCATTTCTATGTATGTGAATATTTTTTCTTATTGAAATAAATTCATAGAGAATAATTTCAGATTATAATTTTTTTTTTAAAGTTCTCAGTGGATTTCCGTGTTGGCTACCAAAAATTCTGCCTGTTTACCATGTCTTTCTTTAGCTTGAAAGGTCTCTTCTCAATGCCTAAGAAGACCCTGGGCACTGATGTTAGCCAACTTGACAGGTAACTGTGATGCTTTAGTTAAAACAAATGTCTTTTGTAATGAGGTTTAAAGCATGCCCAACTCACCATTTGTTCTTGGTTTTCTTGTCTGAATTCTTTTCTGCTTCTAGGACAACCTTATTTAGTTAACTACCTTGTACCCCTAAAGGCTTAATGCAGAATCACTTCTTCCCCAGAGTCCCCTGCATACAGAGAGGTTTTAGTGGGTACCAATCGCCTCTGCAAGCAGTTCTCATCCCCAGCATTGCCTCCACCTCTGTGACAAAGCGTTTAAGCTTCAGGTCTTGCCTATTTAGAGGGAATAATTTATCTTCTTCTCAAATTCCCTTTCATCCACTTTTGGGTTTTACGGAAGAAGGAAACTTCAGCTTAAAAATATGCCCCTTTCTGGGAACATATCTCAAAGATTAACCAAGGCTCTGGCATCAAACTCCAGGACTTTAAAAAAAAGAGAGAGAGAGAGAGATTTATTAGCAGGCATGGTGACTCACAGATTAATCATAGCACCTGAGGCAGAGGCAGGTAGATCTCTAAGTTCAAGGCTAGCCTGATCTACATAGTGAGTCCCAGGACAGCCAGGGCTTCACAAAGAACCTGCTAACTCCAAACTTCAAATCTTAAGCAGTGTCATCGACTACAATCTATCAATTTGGAGATGTAACTAAGATTAACCACTTTGCTTTCTTTGGCTTCTTTGGGAAAAAAAACAAAAACTGAAAGAAATGGTACATGGAAGTTCTGCATCCAGAGTGGCAGTAGTTACAGGCAGGTCTCTTAATATAATAAAATAATAAAATAAGGAACTAAAACCTGTAAATAAGGTTCAGGGGCTACATTGAACAAAGCAAGACGACAGTCCCATGGTGGACACATGTGGAAATAATACTGCCACATTGAGCTACACAATAGCCACAGTTCTCTGTTTGGGGATAATTTCCCAATTGTAATTCAAGTAAGAGGAACCCAAGCAGAGAGCACCATTCATGCCAGGCTGAGTGAGCAGAGAGCAGCAGCTGTGGTGGCTGAACCTTCTGCAACGTTGACATGTCAAATGCAAAGGGAATTATGGGAAATGGGATGCCCCAAGGCCTATGTGAGATCCTTCTGGTGTCCTTGGCTAAAGCCTGAACTGTGTGTGTTTAGTGTGAGGCTTTTAAAGAAAGTGTTGCTATCTAGATGAACATTAAGTAGAGAAACGTGGTCAAATTATGAAGGACATGCTATCTCAGCCTTGTAATAATGAAGATACTATGATCATTCACACCTTATTACCCCCAGTGCCCTCATCAAAGTGAAAAACCATAGCTTAATACTCACACTATCATCTCAGTTTATAGTTCATGACTATAGCAAGATACTTGAGATAAGTAAATTATCTGGAGAAGAAGTTTCTCTGGCTTATAGTTTTGGAGTTAATGAGACAGCAGAGTATAGAATTGTGTGGTGGAACAAAGCTACTCATCAGCTTAGCAGCAGAGAAACAGAGATAGATTCTCTTCAAGGGTCCATCACTGGCAACCTAAGGACTTCGACTTTCTAATAGCCCCTCCCTGTACACCAAGCCTAACATACAGGCTCTCAAAAAACATGCAACACAAATCATATGAGTAAACTAGAGTAAGGCCTACCCTAGACTCTGTCCAACAATTGTTCTGTTGTAGTGGCCAGATTGCAGAGACAGATATTACAACTTAGCTAGTTCTGGGAAACCTTAGCAAAACACAATTTTATAATCAAATTCTCAAGTTAAAAGGAAAAGCAAAACAGTTTTACTGGACCAGTGAGATGGACCAGCAGATAAAGATACTTGTGGTGTAAGTCTGAAAGCCTGAGTTTGGTTCCTAGAAGCCACAGTTGGTTGCCCTCTGACCTCTACACACTATCTATGACTGAACAAGGCATCCAGGAACCAGTACATGAATGTCTGGGAGCCTATATTAGCTTCCCTTATGTTGATATAATAGAACATCTCAACCAGAAGCAGCCTAAGCAGAAAGGGTTTGCTTTGCCTTACAGTTCTGGAGGGAATAGAGTTCATCATAGCAGGGAAAGGCATGCAAAGGGCAAGGAAGACATGTCCACAAGAGCAAGATTGCAGATGATCACATTCACCCACACACAGGAAGCAGAGACAGAGAAAAGTAAGTGAAGACAGGCTATCGAAACCTCAAATCCCATCCCTACTGATATTTCCTCTAGTGAGGCCTTAGATCCTAAAGGCCCATAATCTTTTCAAACAGCACCATCAATTCAAGGATAGCCTTTTGAATACATGAACCTATGGGGAACATTTCAATTTCAAACTACAACTGAGCCTAGTAAGTACAAGGGGATGATAGTAACCCAGAAATACAAAGGACAAAATGCTGTCAAATTTTCTACAATTATAAAGGTATTAAGATAGGTCCAAGAATTTCAGGGAGTTGGGGGGAGTGCAAAGTCAAGTTGAATGTAAAAAGGAAAGTGTCCTGAAGTGTTTAAGAGACAAGATAATCCAAAGGAACAAGAAACCCTGAGAAGTAGCCAATGAGGGTGATGGATGGTTGATAGACATAGATGAAAGATAGATGAATCGATAGATAGATAGATAGATAGATAGATAGATAGATAGATAGATAGACAGATACAAAGATTATATAACTAGATGATATATTATAGATATGTAGGTATTTATGTAGGTTACAGTTAGATGAGAGATGATTGACAGATGGATAAATATGATGGACTGTAATGTGAGTTAAAACATCAACACATTAGAAACAGAATAATTTTCTGATATTTTTAAAGAAAACAATTAAAATTTCACCTCATTGTAATGTAAACTGTCTGTAGTTCAAAAGAAAACAAAAAACTCAATATCCTTCATTGCAGAGGTTAAAAAAAATGCACTAAGTATTAGCAAAATTGATTCAGTAACGTGTGGAGATGAAATAAATGATAACCAAGTGAGTTTTTCCAAAGTATGCAGTGTTGATTCAGAATTAAAGTCAATATAACTCACTATATGAATAGACTAAAAGATAAAACAGTACAGCCATATGATTATCATTATGCTTATGAAACTAGAGTACATTTGACTAGATTTTGACATTCATTCAAGATCAAAATCTACAGGAAGTCAGATAGAGGAATTCCTTCAACCTTATAAGAATATCTACCCCAAATAAAATGTCAACATTCAACAGAGTGTAACAGCTAATATCAAATCACTAAACAATTTTTCTCCCTTTAAGCTTGATAACAACTTGTTTTGTTTTCTCTCAAAACTTGTATTCAGTATCACTATATAGATTTTCTTTATTGCAATAAGGTAAAAAGAGTAAAATAACACAAAATGGAAATAAAGTGACAACATTTATTCTTCCACAATATGAATATCTCTATAGAACTCCCTGAAGAATCTTCTTCACACAGTTATAGAAACTAACAGTTATGTTTAGAGATATTTCAGGACACAAGATCAACAGAAAGACCTGTGCCACTTATAAATGCAAGAAAAGAATATTTAACAAATGAGGACTTATAATTTTAATTATAAATGGTTTCATTTTATGTCACAACATGAGTAAAAGCTAATAAGTATGTCTAAAATCTATTATGTTGTAAGTTCAAAAAAATTGATGAGTGAAATAGAGTTTTTAAATAAATGCAGAGATTCTACCATATTTACATATGGAAGAGTTTGATATTAAGAGGTGAATCTCCCCAAAGATAAGACATAGTGAAGTTCAAATAATTCTCAGAAATATTTTAATAGAAATAAATAAATATTTTAAAATTCACCTTAATATGCAGAGAAACAAGATCAACCCCTAAATTTTCGAAAAGCAATCAGCAAAGTTGGAAGACAGACTCCTTCTGAGATGAAAATAAATAATACAAATAAAGATATAGTAGTCAAAGCAATATAAGATCAATAAATAAAACTGATGGATCATATAAAGACAATGGGAGAGAAGAAAGCTGAGATACAAGTGAATGCATTCATGACCTAATTGATTTTCAAAAATGATATGTAAGCAATTCAGGATCACAATTAATAGACAGGATAAAATCCAGAAATGCAGCCATATGTTTGTAATTAATTGATTTTCAAAAATAATATATAAAAGTGCAATAAAGCTCAAGAGATGGCTCAGTGGTTAAGAATACACACTGGTCATCTTAGTCAGTTTGTTACTGCTGTGACGAGACACCATGACCACAGCAACTCGTATAATGGAAAGCATTTAATTGGGGCTGGCTGACAGTTTCAGAGGTTCAGTTTACTGCTCTCATGGCAGGTAGCATGATGGTCCGCAGGCAAACATGGTGCTAGAGAACTAATTCAGAGTTCTACATCTGGATCAAGCAGGAAGAGAGAGACACTAGGCCTAGCTTGAGCTTTTGAAAGCCTCAAGGCCCACCTCCAGTGACATACTTTGTCCAAGTTTACATCTCCTAATCCTTTCAAAGTAAATGCCACTCCCTGGTGACTAAGCATTCAAATTTATGGGAGCCATTTTTCCTATTTATTCATTCATTCATCATTCATTCACTTTGTATCCTGATCACAGCCCCTCCTTCTCCACCCAGCACCTGCCCTTCACACAGCCATGTCCCCTCTCTCCTCTCCTTCATCTCTGAGAATGGGGAGGTCTCCCTTGGGTACCAACCTCCCCTGACACTTCAGGATACTGCAAGGCTAGGTACATCCTCTCCCACTGAGGCCAGACAAGACAGCCCAGTTAGGGGAAAAGGATATACAGGCAGGTAACAGAGTCAGGATAAGCTCTGCTCCAGTTGTTGGGGGACCTGCATGAAGACCAATCTGCACCTCTGTTAAATTTGGAGTGGGGCTAGGTTCAGTCCTTGTATGCTCTTTGGTTGGTGGTTCAGTTTCTGGGAGTCCAGGTTAGTTGATTGTGTTGGGTTTTTTTGTTTATTTGTTTATTTGGTTTTTTTGGGTTTTTTTGTTTGTTTTTTCAAGACAAGGTTTCTCTGTATAGCCCTGGCTGTCCTGGAACTCACTCTGTAGACCAGGCTGGCCTCAAACTCAGAAATCTGCCTGCCTCTGCCTCCCAAGTGCTGGGATTAAAGGCGTGTGCCACCACCCCCCGGCTGTGTTGGTCTTCTTGTAGAGTCCATATCCCCTCCAGGTTCCTCAATCCTTTCCTCAACACTTCCATAAGACTCTTCAAGCTCTATCCAATGTTTGGCTGTGGGTTTGTGCATCTGTTTCAGTCAGCTGCTGGGTAGAGCCTCTCAGAGGACAATTATGCTAAGCTCCTGTCTGCAAGCATAACAGAGTACCATTAATAGTGTCACGGATTGGTTCTTGCCCATCCAATGGACCTCAGGTTGGGCCAGTCATTGGTTGGTCATTTTCTACTCCCAAGTCTCTATGGAGCCATTCTTATTCAAATTGCAACAGCACTCTTTCAGAAGAGCCAAGTTTGGTTCCCAGAACCCAAATCAGATAGCTTACAACAACCTATAACTCCAGCTCCACAGGGTCTGATACCTCCTCAACTCAGAGGGTACCTTCACTTACAAGCACATACGCACATGCAAACACATACATATGCACATAATTTTGGCTAGGTGTAGTGGCATATGCCTTTAATTCCAGTACTCAGAGGGCAAACTTTCCACAAACTTTCCAATGAAAGTTTCTAGAACTGTTAGGTATTCATGTGCAAAATAAATAAATAAATAAATAAATAAATAAATACTGAATCTTGACTCAGACACACAAAGAACTAAAAATTGGTAACAGACATATTGTGGTAGAAAGGCACGAGAGACACAAAGAGGAACATAGGATTGCATCTAATTCTAGTTCTGGAACAGGCAAACTGCACCACAGAGCTTGCTTAAAGAGAATGGCATCTTCTGGGCCTTGAGAATTCACCAGCAAGCCATCTGAAGTGATGGGAGCATTCATCTTTATTGGGATGATGGCTATTCTGGCCTTTATATTGGCCAATGCTATGTTTAAAATGGGTACATTTTATTTTATGGAAAATTATGCCTTGATGGTGTTGATTAAAATGGGGCTACAAATAGGAGAGTCTAAACAGAAAAACGAAAGAGAACAATTCCCAAGGGCTTCAGATTCACGCTTCCTCGGCTGCTTTATTAGGAATGGCAGGTGGCTCTTGCCAAATTGAGTCTATTTTTAGGCAAAGTCTTTATTGGCACACCCTTGGGTCTATTTTCTAGAACTGGATATTTCCTTTTTCATTTTGCTCACTACAAAGGAGACAACATAGCTGGGGAAAACTAAGCCACATAAACAAGCTTAGAGCTTTGTCCTTCCTGAGATGTACTGAAAACAAGAGTTTGATGCCATTTTCTCTAATTGTGGTGATTAGTATTTTACAGTTGGCCTCCGTTGCTATGGATATGGGAACAAGAGCCTTGGGCTGTTCTCTGAGGACCTGAACTGTGTTCTTTGCTTGTGACTAAGTGCCTTTGTGACTCTGCTTGCTGTAGCCTTCCATCTCCTTATACAGGGGAGGGGACTGAACCCCTGTCCAGCAAGACAAGATAATGCTCTCTGACTGAAGTAAGGCAGGGTAAATAATTCTAAACGCCAATATTATTAAATATTTTGATTGAGTAAATAGGAGGTGTATTTTGGCTAGAATTACTAAGGTTGAGGGCTAATAATACCATATCTTGAGGTGGCCACCTGGGTCACCTGACATTGTAGTGGGAACACAAAAACAAAGACTAGCAGACCAAAACAGCTCAGCTCACCTCTCCCAAGGTCCAAGGGGATGCTCAGTGATAAGGAGCACTGGCTATTCTCTCAGAGGACCAGAGTCCAGTTCCCAGCATCTTTACTTGGTTTACAACCACCTGTAATTCCAGCTTTAGGGGATCTGGCCTCTTGTCTCAGGGAGGGGGGCATTTGTATGCACTCATGTGTGGGTACACATGCATGAGTGTGCATGTGCACACACACACACACACATACACACACATGCACACAATTAATTTTAAAAATACAAAAGTTATGAAAGATATTACATCTTGGGCAAATGACTTAATCCCCAATCCTGATTTCCTAGTTATACAACTAGTATTTTTATGGAAGTTCTATAAGGATATGTTGAAACAGCTTTGGTAAGAAAACATAATACAATGCTTAAAACAGTTCATTTGTGGGTTAAATTTGGTCTAGATAAATGAGAATTATTTGAAGACTCATTTTCTCTAAAGTGCAGTTGTAGTCAACATGGTTCATTGATCACAGAAGACCGTGCACAGATTTCTGGCCTCAGCAGTGCTTATGATAATGAGGCAGTGATGGGCACCGGGTACTGTTGATGGCTTGCAGCATAGATTAGACAACATACCCATTGTTTTTCTAAATATCTCACCCAGTCTTTTCAATAACCTATATGACAAGCATTCCAGTGTATCCTCACCTTAGAGACAGCAGTATAGACTCAGAGAAGTTAAATGTCTTGCTCAAAGTTACCCAGGAGCTACTGCTGAGTTGGGATTGAGTGGTTAGTTGGTGATAGAAACACCAACCAGAATATAAATGTATCTTCTCATTTGAGAAGATCTAAGCTTTACTGCACCCTGTGCTCTGCACAGTTCATTTCAATGATTGAAAGCTTACACTGTTAAGAGATTCTAGAGCACAGACGTCCTGGGTCTACTTCCTGGGGAGAAGCTGTTGTTTGGCCTCAAGGCTTTTGTTATCACAGAATCCTTGTGCATCTCCCGCAGCACCTGGAGGACTTGCTCATTTGGTGAGATGCAGTCGGTAGACTCCTGAGCAGGTGGTGTTCAGCCACTGTTTATCAGCAAACACATCTATTATATGGATACACCTGCTGTTTCCAGCCACTCCCACACGGAATCCTTTCTGCACATAAAGACCGCTTTGCAGAGCCAGTCTGCTCTCAGTTAGAAGTCCCACAGATTCACGTTTTCCTGAATGAGCTTTCCACACATGGAAAAGAAAGGAGAGCTCAGGTTATTAAACATGAAAAGATGACTTTACCCCAGTAGCAGAATACATGTAAAAAACCAGGTGAAGATGATTCCCAAGCACTGATTGGATGCTTGGTCCCAGACAGCTGTTTCACCCTTTTTACATGTCCCTTAAAACAACCAAACCTGTATGTTGGTGAGGAAGGCCTGGGCTATGCATTCATGAACCTATCAATCATTACATTTTAGAAGCTTCACCCAATAACTTTATTTCTTAATCTTGTGATGAGACCAGTTTCTACCACAGAGTCAGGGTTCATGCTAATATATGCTCAAAAAAGTGGCCCTCATAATAGCTGTGTCAAGATAGATGAGGGCTGAGAGGGCACAGACTGGTTTCCAAAGACCTTATCAGGAGCAGCAGGCCACAACTGCTTGCAGTTCATTGGCCAGAATGACCTCCAGCCTGGTTTGTCACAGCTGGAAAAGCATGGTGGTGGACATCCAGCAACACATGGCAATGACAATATTTGTTCACACTCTTTGCCTTGTGAAGGAAGAGGCTGTATTGGTGAGGATCTTTGAGTGGTCT
This sequence comes from Grammomys surdaster, assembly GCF_004785775.1. Classification (NCBI taxonomy): domain Eukaryota; kingdom Metazoa; phylum Chordata; class Mammalia; order Rodentia; family Muridae; genus Grammomys; species Grammomys surdaster. The sequence continues at coordinate 5,739,095 of NW_021604600.1, forward strand.
AAGGTTACACAACTTTAAAGCAGCAAAACGGGGTCTAGAAAGAGGCTTCCCTAAAATCTATGGCAACTTAAAGGCTAGTTCTGAGTTATAATATCACCATTCCCGTGGCCAGCTTTCAACAAATATCAGTAACATAGGAAGACATGTGTGGGCCATCCAAAGACGATACTAAGACAACAAGGGCTGTTCTTGGAAAAGAAATGGAGGAACTGCTAGACAGAAGCCTTAAAACCACTGCAGGAAGGGAACCTGGAGAAATGGCTCAGTGCTTAAGAATGAACACCTAATGTGGAGGGGACCTGAACAAACAAGTCCCAACAATAATCAAGTTGGGCAGCACAGGAGGGTATCTGACGCCATCTTCTGATCTCTGAAGGCAACTGCACTCAACTGCATGTATTCATACATATACACATAAATATACTTTAAAATTTAAAAGATAGTCAAGAAACTAATTGGGGTTTAAAGCTATAATTTTATGTGCAAGTTTTTTTAAAGCACATAGAAAACAAACCAAAAGGGAAATCTGGAGGAGAAAAATACAAAACTAAATTCACTAGAGACTATAAGGATGATTGTGAAAGGGTGCAGAAAGTATTGAAGCTAGGCTGGCCAGCACAGCCTGTAAACCTGATGATATGGAGGCAGAAGAAAGAGAACTGGATGTTTGGAGCTAGCCTAAAGAAGAGAAGCAGGGAGCACCAGCAATGTTGAAAAAATAGCCAGATTTGAAGAGAAAGAAGAAGAAAAGATTGATCTGTGGCCAGAGCTTCAGACATCTCTGAGGACATCATCAAGCAGCCAAGCACACACAGTCTGTAAGATTCAGGATGGAAAGAGAGGGAACGGGGAGGGAAGGGCAGCGAGGATGTTTGAAGAATAGCAGAATACATTTCAAATATGAAGAAACCCATATGTATAATCCCCATAGAAGCACAATTAATTCCAAGAAAAGTAGATCCTTAGAGGACCACACTGAGACTTATTGGAACCAAATTCACCCATGGCAAAGAAAAGCCTTAAAATCTGTGAGACAGAACTGGCTCAACTGAACCAGGCCCTCTGTAGCACCCTCATTAGGCTTCTCATAATAAACTACAAAGGGTTGGAGACTGTCTCCAGGTAGAGTCAAAATGTCCCCCACAAACTTATGACCCATCAAGAGCACTATCTGTGAAACACTTCTCATATGGTGGAAAATTACCAATTATGAAGTGACAGAAACATTGAAAACATTTGAAGACAAAAGCTGAGAGAGTTTGTCACTAGAAGTCCAGCCCAAGATATGCCTGAAGGGTCACTCAAAACACAACAGTCACTCTAAGCTGTAAAAAAGATACAATAAAGGCAAATGAATAAAAAAATTCTGTTCTTCAAGGAAGAAAAATACCAAAGAGCAAAAAAGATAGTCTGCATGTCTGAGAAAATTTTCAAGCCATGCTTTTGGCAAGGAATTACTATCCAGAATATCCAGAGTGCTCAAACTCAGCAGAATAAGCAACTGTAAAATGGCGAAAGACCCATGAAGACATTCCTCCAAAGGAGAGGCAGGTACGTGGCCAGAAGGCACAGAAACAGGAGCTTAACGTCATAAACAATCAGATAGATGGAAATCAAAGCTGTGCAATGCTCCCTCCAGCCAGTAGGATGGATATTTGATTCAAAACAACCAAACAAATACAAAAAACATAAGAAACGCCAGTAGTGATCCAGGGGAGGCAGGCACTCCCATGCATTGCTGGGAATGAAAAATAGAGAAAGAAACCAGTTCAGCCTCTGCGGCAAGTTCTCTGATTGTGGTAATTCCTCAGAAACTTGAGAATAGAATTTTGTCTCATAATCCAGCAACTCCACTCTAAGCACATGTCAGAACACTCAAAGACAGGTCTTGATAAGAGGTTTATAAAGCTGGGTTCAGAGCACATACACTATTTACAATAGCTAGAAGGGGGGAACAATACCAATGTCTAGTGATAGATAACTGAATAAATGAAAACCTACAGAAATATGATAGAATGTTAGCTTTAAGAAGGCGATTCTGGCATATTGCAACCTGGGTGAATGTTGAAGGCTCTCTGCAAGCAAAATCAGCCATTCACAAAGGAAAAATACTGCATGATTCCAGCTATGGGAGGTGCAAAGAATAGTCAAATTCCTAAACATAAAATGGTGTTGCCAAGGACTGGGGACAGAGAAGAACTGGAATTTATTTAGTAAGTACCACAAAAGTTTGTCTTTATCAGATGAAGAATGTTATGAAGGTACATGTCAGTAATGGTTGTACATTATAAATTTATTTAATATCGTTGAACCACACACTTACCATTACCAAAATGCTACATTTTATGTGTATTTTTACAACAGGAAAAAATGGGGAAAATGTCCTGTGAGATCCATTGAAACTCTCTGTGATTCCTCCCTAGAATATTAAACAGAAGTACCTAATGGCTTGTACAGACAGATCTTCAGACACCATCAAATTGTTAATCACTATAAAAAACCATTCTGTTTCAGTCAAGCTCTTTCCAGAGAGGTAGAATCAGCAGATCAAAGTCAGCAAATCATATATGTATGTATACATGTGCATGCATGTATATTGCTGAGGACACATGTGAGGGATGCATTGGAGAGGAGGAATGACTTATACAGTTAGCTTTAGAGATTACTGGTTCTGCACCTGATACTGGAGCCTGAATCCACAGAGCTAACCATTAGGACAAGGAGGTCACAAACAGACTAGAAGCTACAAACACGCCATGAAGCCACCAAACTCACATTGAACCTTGTCTGTTTTTACTGGCTTTGATCTTAGTGATGAGGCCACCATCGAAGGAGTCAAGGCCTTTCATCATGATTTGAAACACACACTTCTCACCTGGGAGCCAAAGATGCAAAGCAAAAACTCTGAGGGAAGTTAACTGGAAAAAGGCAGTGGAGCTGTGTCACTTTAGGGTGGATCAGCAACACTCCTTAACTCTCCGAACTGTGAGCCATTCCCAAGAGCTCTAAATCCAAAGGAAGCTACTCTCACTTGAGTTCACAATTTTAGAGGCTTCAAGTCCAAGCTCAGCTTACTTCTCTGCTGTGGGCCTCCATGGGGCAAAACAAAGTTGTTCACCTCATAGTTGCTAAGAAGCAAGACAAAAGGAGACCAGAGACAAATCCCACTTCAAAAGCAAGTCCCCAGTGACTGACTTTCTCTACTAAGTTACCTCCTGATGTTTGCTTCACCATCTGGGGACCAAGCCTCCAGCGTGGGAGCCCATGGGAGATGCTTTGTATTTAACTAACACAGCATGAGGGGCATCCTTCACTTTCCCTGTGGCCCTACTCTAGTTGGAAACATCTAGTGACCAAATTCTTGGGAGTGTAATTAGTGTAATCTAACTAGTCTGACACATTAGCAAGCCCAAATAAAGATTCCTTGTCATGTTGGCTTTTACATACAGCTCAATAATCCATACTTAAACTCTAAATGTTGATCACAGCAAGTTTCAACTTATCATTAATAGGACACTCGTGCCACATAGTCAATGAAAAATTCATTAACCTTTTTCTGAAAGAAGACACACATGCACATACCCACACCACCATCACCACTGCCACCACCACCACCACCAACACACCACATCACACACACACACACACACACCACTACCACGACCACCCACAACAACACACCACATATCATACACATACATGCATACCACCAACACACCACATCACACACACACACACATACACACACACACAGACACACACCACCACCACCACATTATACACACCACCAACAATAATAGCATATACCACATTTCACACACACACATATATGTGTGTGTATGAATGAATGAATGAATGAATGAATGAATGAACATAATGAGTGGTGGTAGCTAGTAGAATGGAGTTCTTAGGCTAAGAACCTCTAAGCAAGAAAATGGCTAATATTCCAGCTGGGCATGGTGATATACGCCTTTAATCTCAGCAACCAGAAGGCAGAGGCTTCTGTGTATCTCTGTGAGTTTGATTCCAGTCTGGACTATATAGTAAGTCCAGAACAGCCAGAGCTACATAGAGAAACCATGTCCCATAAAACTAACAAGCAAAGAAAAAAAAAACAAAAAAACAAAAAAACAACAACAACAACAAACAAAAATCTTAACATTCTCACAAGTCCTGCAAACTGAAGTTTTGTAGTGTTAAATGGGGGAAAAAGAAGAGGGGGATGGGGAGATGTTGGTGGTGGTAGTGTTGACCTTTGGTCATTCGTGTCAAAGGAATTCTTGTTTTCTGTGATCTCTGCACCTTTTATATCTGGCTATTGTCTTGGCACAAAAATTGTGACTGCTTTTATGATACATGTCAGAAAAGGGCATAAGAACATGGGTGCATTGTAATGAGCTAAATTTAATTGTCTGGATGAGGCCTATCATTCCTCAGGGAGTCCTTAGGTTATTTGTAGCATCTACTGTGTTGTGTGACACTGAGCAATGTTAAAGGCTCCTACTAATACATGGATTTCAATTTCAAATTTGTCTTAGTGAGGGTCTGGTGGCAGCTGGAAGAATGGATTCCACATGCTAGAGACCTCTATACATGTATCCAATGGTGTGAGCACAGCCATGCATGTAGTGTTCAGTGAAGTAAATAGAAACCCACTGTTATGGACCAGTCCCTGGCAGCAGGCCCAAAGATCTAACCAAGCCAAGTTGGAGTTACTCAATCATGAAAGAGCACATAATCAAATGTTTTCTAAAACAAAAAGACAAAACCAAACAACTACCACCACCAAAAAAAACTTAAAACCACAACAGAAAACAAGAGAGTCACAGAAACTAACCAAAAAGACATTATTTACCCAAGACAATCAAGCCATCTCTATGGTGTAAGTGGAGAGAGCCAGAGGACCATGCCGGCAGTTTTTTTGTTTGTTTGTTTGTTTGTTTGTTTTACAAAGCAAGGAAACATTTAATTACTACACTCACACAGTAATGATCAAGCATCCTGATGTTTGCCCAGGTAGCTTAAAATAGCAAATATTTAGTCCCCACAGAAGAACTGTCTTCGGTTTTAAGCCAAGTCAAAGAACAGAGGGGAAAAGCCATTGCTCATTGAGCACTGGCACTCAGGCACCACTCTCGAATCTGGGACAAAGCATAATCCCAAACTAGCTTTGTTTCTACTTGGCTTCACTGATTTAACAGTTAAGGAACACAAGCTAAGATTCTAACAGCTCATCTGAGACAAGTTTAACTAACTCTAAGATCACACGACTTGACAAGAAATGTACAAATGTTGGTAGAACTTACCGTTCTGTCAATTACTTTAAAGACTCCATGAAATATACATAGCAATATGTTTGTAACCAGAAACTACATTAATTAGACACATCATTTAGTTTGTTAAGTTCTAACCTGAAAACATGCTGGCAGTGTTTTTACTTTCTGCTTCCCTAGCCCTTTCCCAAATATAAAGCCCACCCCTCTGCTCAGCTGATTGGAATATTCAGTTTGTTTTGTAGAATGGGCTTTCCTGACTCTTCTATTCACAAATAAAAGGGATTAAGATGTTTGGCTTAAATTTATTGTAATCCCCTATGTATAAATGAAGTAAAATTTGTTGGTCTTTAAGCAAATATTTTTCTTGATTTATAGGCTTTCTTTTGCTTCTTACCTGGTGTGATTTTATTCCACAGTGAACGTTTGACATTATTTGAGAACACTGTGGGTTTTTACTCCTAAAGGGAAGAGATAAGACATACTCCTTCATTGAAAATGTGAAAAAAAAACAGGTTGATTAACATTTGACAGAGCATAGGACCAATCCCTCCAGAAAAATACAACCAATATCATTGATGCTAAGGCTATGAAGAACTAGAACCAGAGAAGGCTGGCATGTTCTCTAATGACACACTAATGACACTAGCAGTTCAGGAGACTATCTTGTAAAATTCAAAGTACCCCAGACAATTGAGAGAACTCATCTGTGAACAATCAAAGAAGATATAGAAATCTTTCTGGAGGCTGAGTCATCACCCAAGGAATATCAGGAGACCCCCCCCCAAAGCTCATGGAAATTTGTCAATAGGGATTTGCTGCATCTAGGAAAAGGTATGTCAGTGCTTGCCAGTTGAGGATGAAGCTCAGTGTACTGAGCTTTAACAGCTCAACTAGCTAATAGTATGATATTAAAGTTTGTCTTATTCTTTTCTTTCTTCTCAGTTTCAGATGCTTACAGAGACTAGGAGGTGACCAAGGTGGATGATCGAGCCAGGTGGAAGAGAATGAGCAGGATCTTTTCCAGGTCTGGATCCTTTTCCTCTGAGCTCAGAGTCAGAAGAAGAATAGAGAGAAGGAAAGTTATGAGTAAAGGTCAGAGGAGAAGACCCCAAGTCCCCTGCCCCTTCTCCTCATTCAAACCTTCTTCTGCACATGCATAGGATTCACAGAGCTCAGAACCTCAGAGAAGAGAAAATCAGAGTGAAACTATCTTACTGAGTTCTTTCCAAATACCACGCAAATGACCAGTATCCAGAGGTGGGTATGGAGGGACCATAAATGCAGAATAAAAAGGCTATTGTGGGCAAAGAATATGACAGCAGATAGTAAGGAGCTTTGGTTTTCCTTTCCCTTTGCATGAACTGCTAGCCACAAACCTGAAAGAGATCTTATCTGAATACTATAACTGAAATATGAGTTACACACATAGTCATACGTGTATATGCAAGCATACACACATAAATGCATGCATATATACACACACGCATACACTCAGATATGCATGTATCCACACACCCACACACATGCTTGTATATGCACTTAGACACACATACACCCTCATGCACATATTTGTGCATATCAGTTTCATTATCTCAGCACTCTGCAGTGCTTTTTGCTCTCTGAAATCTTATTGCTTAGTCACTTTACATCCCATCTTCTCTCTGTCTTGAAAGAAGCAAGTACCATGAAGCCAGGTACCATTTTCCTTCAGCTTAAAGCTGCATCTCCAAGGCCCATACTTGTTTCTGCCATACAGTAGGTGCTCATTAAATATATTGAGGTCAGCCACCCTTCGATCTTGATTAAGCTAGAGGTGTCTCACTATGCCCTTGAAGCTCGAAGAGTGCTTAATTGAAAAAAAGACAATTCAGTAACCTTCCCATATCCTCCTATTCAGTTTTGAATCTTATAAAGTGGGGGGAATAGCCAAGAAGTTCAGAGGGAGAAAGAGGGAAAGAGGGAGGGAGACAGGAAGAGAGAGGGGGAGGGAGGAAGAGAGAGAAGAAAGGAAGAAAAGAGGGGCAGAGGAAGGGAAGGAGGGGAAGAGGGGGGAGAGGAAGGGAGAGAGAGGGAGAAAGAGAAGGAAAGAGAGAGGGAGAGAGGGGGAAAAAGGAGGGAGGAAGGGAGAGAGAGTAGAAACTAAGCAGCAGAAGCAGAGGTCAGAGTAGTGAGGCTTATGATATTCAGGAAGCTTCCTTCAGCCTACTCCAAGTGAGGGAGTCTCTACAACAGGAGTCCATGAGGGTCCTGGCAAGACAATGGCTCAGTCACCATCTCATAAATCTGTCAAATCCTGGGGTTTGGGTGGACAGAACTGTTTGCTAACTGACAGCATCTAATTGTCTCCCTCCTGGATCCTGAGACCTGCAATTTTCACAGAGTTGGGGGAAGGCTTCCAAAGCCTGAGGGGATTTTCCAGCAGAGGCAACCATCAGACAAGAGTGAAATCCATCCTTGTTAGAAAGGGCAGTTTATTGACTAAGAAGATAGGATTCTTGCATAAGTAGCCAGAGTCATGGCATTGATTCCTATCCTCTAGAGGGGAGACACTATGAGCTACTGAGGAGCAAAGTGTGAGGCGGAACACAGTGGTGTGTACCTACTCGTGGACTTGTGTGAAGACACACATGAGTATAGATGGCCCCAACATAGCATGATTTAACCCAAAATATTTTTGACCTTCAAAAGCAACATGCTTTAATTCAGTCCACACTTGGAACTTGCATCTTTTCCTGGGCTGGTGACATTTGCTAGAGTACTGTCATATGTTGCTGGTCAGCAAGCTTAAGTCCTAGCTTCTAGTCAGCTTCTGTCAGTGTGTTACCATGAAGGTCACCAACCAATATTCTATCTATTGAACATGACACTATTACACTTCAATGGGTGGCCGACCAGGTCTATACACTGCATTTCTCACTGAACATATTTTCTGTTTGTTGTTGTCTACAGAGAAGTAACCTTGCCCTAAATAAAGGTGAATCTATAGACACATTGTAGCATGGGCACATGCAGAGGTTTTCAGGTATTAGTAGAGTCTCTAAATCACTACAAATGATTTGAAACGTCTTTTGCAAGGGACACATGTAATATGAGTAATAAAAAAAATCAGCCAGCCAGAGTTGCAGAGAGCAGGGAACCCTCTGTGCCAAGTGGGCACTATCCTACTAGACAGCTGGTATCAGTTGCTTGTATATTGCTGCGATAAAACACTACATTCAGGGGAAGCTATAGAAGGAAGGAGTTATTTGTGTCTTATAGTTCCAGAAGGATATGAGTCTATACTGTCATGGCAGGGAGCATGGCAGCAGGTATGAGCAGCTAAGAGCTCAGATCATAATTCACAACCAGGAAGCACAGAGCACATTTGGGATAGTTCTAGACTTTTAACTCTCAAACTCCACCCTAGTGATAGACCTCTACCAACAAGACCATACTTCCTAATCCTTCCCAAATAGTCCCACCAATTGACAGCCAAGTATTCAAGCATATGAACTTATGGGGACCATTCTCATTCAAGTCACCACACTATTGTCTTAGTAACAATGAGTTGTTTTAGTAGACACTTGGAGAGGCATCCAAGAACTCTGGTTCATCTGGAAACTGGGACACTGGCTGTGTTTCATGCCTTTTTACTGGGGGAGGGATGTTTAAAATGTTCAGCTTATTTTCATATAAAAGCATGAGTGATTTTTGCAAATAGACCATAATGTTAGATTTATTATTTTAGGTGTTTGTGCATGCATACATGTCAAGATGTCTGTGCGTGTGTGTGTGTGTGTGTGTGCACACGTGTGTATATAAAAGGTGCAGATGAATGTAAGAATGGACACCCTGGAACTGGAGTTACAGGCAGTTGTGAGCTGCCCAACAAAGGTGCTGGAGTTCATTCTCAGGTCCTCTACAACAGCAATAGCACTTCTCTGCTGAGCCACAGGCACAGCTCCTCAACAGCACAGATGCTTTCTGGAGGGTCTGCCTTTCACTGATTTCACCCCATGATATCACTCAATGAATGTGCCCTCATGACATTGATAGATAACTTTAGAAAAAAGTAAATCTTTAAATCAGAATCATAACTTTTGCCCTAGTCCAGTCTCTTCTTTGCACTGTAAGTCTCAGTGTTTTGATTGGATGTTGCCCTGCATGACAAGATGTTGAATTTCTGAGAAGCACGTGGCACCTAAGATCAGCTGAGGGTCATTGATTTATTTCCCTTTCCTAGGACATCCTCCAATACTCATGCTTGCTGGGGAAAACTGTCATCTGGGGACATTAGAGCTGATTGCTTTCACTCAAATTTTCTGTCTGTGCAGTTCTCTCTTGAAACTGTGCATTTAGAGTGTCAAACACTCAGAGGCAAGATGACTGCAGAATGCCCAGACATGGATAGGGTACCCATACTACCCCTTGCAAGGCTGAGAAACATCAGGAAAGAAGGACAAAAAGAACAAAAGAGCCAGGAGAAGTGGGCAGAGGCAGAGTGTAGGAAGCTGAATCCAAGCCTGGCTCTTGAGCTCCTGAGCTGGTTTCACAAATTTGGGCCAGTCAACAATTTGTCATGCAAATATGTACAAAGTTAAAAGTTTGTGTGCGTGTGCATGTGCGTGTGCGTGTGTAGGAGTTCTTCAATGCTGCTGTCACTGGTAAGTTGCCCATGCTCCTATGAACACCCTAATGAAATTTATTGGTATACATTGGTGTACACACACACACACACACCCCTGACATTAAAGCACCCTCCCCAGTTATGAAGATGGAAAGCACACTGCATTGCATCTTAGTCTTCCAGGAGCTTACCATTTGCATGGAAAAGAAAAATGAGGACATAAATCCTACTATGTGCATCAACATGAGGTTGTTTTGAAGTGGTGTGTGTGTGTGTGTGTGTGTTTATTCTTTGGGACTCCTGAAGCTGATTTGTTACCACATATGTCAGACCAATGTCTAAAATTTGATGATTGTACCTGCCCTGCCATCATGGCAACCAAAGGACTTGCCTTTTGGAAATTTATTAAATCACATGGGTCAGCTTATCTGAACTCTGCTCCTCAGCAAATAAATCCAAGGAAACTACTATTTACATCCCTTGGGCTTTGATAATAGCCAGTGCAGAGTGCATGTGGGTGAGAAATTGTGTGGGTATGCTCGAGAGTGTGTGAATGTGGGTGTGTGTCCACACTGGTGCAGTTAATATGTATGTTTCTGTGAGTATAAATAAGAATATATATACTATTCTGCATGTGCATAGTGCATGTGGATAGTGGATATCTATATATATGGGAAGGATTTCATGTTGGTGTTTACGATTGTATGTGTGTATGAATGTATATGGGAATATATATATTATATCTATAAATATACATCATATATTTCATATATTACTATGTGAGTGAGTATGTGAGTGTATGTGCATTCCTGTGTGTGCATTTGCACATGTTAATGTGTTTACGGGAATAAACGTATTGGTGATTATGTGTTTATGAATGTGTATTGCATTGTTGAATCTAATTGCTGATTATGTGTGTATAAATAGTGTCTGTGTTGATGTATGTGCATGTGAATGAGCCTATGTGTATGCACTGATGCATGTGTGTGTGTGTATGAAATAGATATGTTACAGTGTGACTGTGTCTGAGAGTATGAGTGTGTGTGCATGTAATTTCATGTGTATGTGTATGTTTATGTGTATATGAGTGTGTGTACATTGGTGCATATGCGTGCATGCTTATGAGAGTATGAGAGTGTATGTATGAGTATGTATGCATTGGCACATGTGGATTTATGTGAATGTGCGTATGTGAGTGTGCGGGTATGCACTGGTGCATATGAGTGTGTGTGTTGTATGTGTGTGTGCATTTTAAGAGTTCATTGCTCTATTTTGAATCCGTCCATTTATCCACAGAACAAATCCCAAATGTAGGCACAAGGACATTCTAAGGGAGTGTCCTGGCTCTCACGGGTTCTATCGGACCTCTGTTTTTAATTTTCTCTGCTGCTACTGGTACTTTGTAACTCATGCAAACTCTTCCTCAGGAGAGCACCCAGTGACATGTGACTGTTTTTTAATGCCCCTCTTGTTCCTAGTTTGAATTTTTTTCTCTTTAAATTCCTGCTCATTCTCTTGCTGGTCTTCTTCCCTCTCCTCCTCAGCAGCAATTTCCTAGGCGGTCCGGGCAGCTTTCCTTGCCAGTCCTCTTTCACCTCCTTTTTGTAATTCAGAGTGGAGGCTACTGTGCACCTTATGAAGGACACCGGATAATAACAAAATTGCTGATAATGCTAAAGATAGCTCTTAATGAATCTTGCTACTCGGTGTTACTGGAAGCATTTACGCTGGTGAGAGAGACCTTTTCCAGCTCTGAGAGTTTCACAGTCCGAGACTTTTACGGTGTTGGGAGGGATGTTTAGCACTGGCTAAAAATAAAAAACATTCTCTTTGCCGAGAGCTAGATCTAATTTGTTAAACTGGTTGCCTTTGTTTTTCTGGTTTTATTTTTTAAGCTGTATACTTTGCTGAATGCAAAAATAGCTGAAGTACATTTCATTTTTCCCCTCCCTTGACTGTTGACAGCCTGTGCTGTGGAGTACAGAAAGAAATGAAGTCTGTTTTCTTATTAAAATGCATTGAGTCTCCCAGGTAGGCACTGAGGTTTCACAAGCACGCTGCTTCATTTACAAGGGATTCTAGCTGCCTGGAGCCTGCTGGCCCAGCCTGCTGCTCTTTATAGGAGCCCTGCAAGCATCACCCTTTTTTTTAATTAAATTAAATTAAACTAAATTTTTAAATTAATTTTTATTGGATATTTTATTTACATTTCAGAAGTTATTCCCTTTCCCCACTTCCCCCCACCCAGAAACCTCCTATCCCATCCCCCCTCCTGCTTCTATGAAGATGTACCCTCACCCATTCACCCACTCCTACCTTCTTGCCCTCAAATTCCCCCACACTGGGGCATCCAGCCTTCACAGTACCAAGGACTTCCTCTCCCATCTATGCCTGACAAGACCATCCTCCCCTACATATACAGCTGGAGCCATGGGTCCCTCCCTAAGTGCTCCCAGGCTGGTGGTTTAGACCCTGGGTGCTCTAGTTGGTTGGTATTGTGCTTTCTCAGTGTCTGTTTGGATGAAGGTTGCTTTGGCATTGTGACTTAGTGCAAAAGGAAATGCCACCACACTGCCTTTTGTAGGCAGTCCCATTGTTATTCATATATTCGGTAATTCTTTTGTTGAAGACCTACCTTGTGCCAAGCAGCATTCTAGGCTCCGACAGTGAGCAAATCACACCAAGGTCCCATGTCTGTGATGATCTAAAGTTGAAGTGAAACGGGACCAAAATCCAATAATGACTACATAGATAAAGATGTCTCCTGGTGACAACTGCTGTACAGAAAACAGGAAGCAAGGAAGACCAGAGACCTGAGATTGCATTGTCTTCACGACCTCACTAAAATGACATCATTCCAATCTTTATTTGGAATTGAGCATTTAAAGCAGGGAAAACAATTGCAAAGGCCCTGGGGCTTGCATGCTTGGCATGAAAAGAGCAACAGAGGACAGAGTGGACAGAGTGTAGTGAGTAAGGCAGAAAGTGCCAGATAGTGAAGGGACAGCATACAGCATCCTGGAGTCCACTTCTGTACCCTTGGTTTTTGGGCTCAGAGCACAGAAGGGCTTGTGAAGTTTCAATAGGAGTGATGGGTCTGGAGCTGCATGAGATTCAGCTCTGTGTTTCCTGAGCTTGTTTACTTCCCTGTCACTTCAGGTCATTCTTCCTCTTTCACTGTTAGGCGTCTGTTGTTTGTCTGTCTGTCTGTCTGTTTGTTTTTGCCATAGGTCTCTATCCCATGAGAACCCAGCTCCTCCTGGGTACAGGTGGGAGCTTGATTCACTGAGTACGATCCCTGATTCTTACATGATGTGAGCATGCTGCTGCAAAGATGTATGAAACAGACCAGTTTTGTAGCCAGGGAACAAAAACAGAATGGTTTTACTAAAATTATAAAAACAAAACGAAAAGCCCGCGTTCTTTAAAATAAGGAGAGAAAGCCATGAATTCTATAATCATAAAACATATGCACATCTTCTTTTCTTTCTACATATTTTCTTTAGTCGTATTTCTCCTGCCGGTGAGTTTCATATGAGCAACAATCCCAGCATAGTCATTCAGTATTCATCATTTCAGTTTAATGTGAGAACACAAGCATTTCCCAACATTTCTATAGATCCTCTGATTCACTTTGAGATAGCTGATCAATACAGCTTTATAAAGAGGAACCACAATTTGTACTGCCAGTTTGACTCGGGGCCACTTAAAAACCTTGCATGCATGCCCGCCCCCCACCTTTTTTTCCCCCGGATACAGACACCACAGCAGCAGCCATCTCTGTGATTGTTTGTCCTTTTTCATTTCGTTATCTCCATTTTTATTTCAGGCTATGTTCCCAAAAGTGAGGGGCTTAGATCCAAGGACATCATCACTGTTACTATTTATAATATTCATTTCCCTTTCCCGTGGTTGCTGCAGCCCATATCACAAGTGTGGATCCTAGCATTGTCTTCCCACTTCAGGTACATGCAGCCTCTTTGATTTCCTGATACATTCCAAGGCCAGCCTCTGCAAGTCAAGGATGCACAGGTGATGAGATCCTTTATCTGCCATTTCTTCTGCAGCGTCTTCCCATTTAATCTGTGCAGCAGCTCTCGCTGGCAAGTTTCCTTGCTTATATTGAAAAAAAAAAAAAAAGAATGGAATCAGGAGGAGACATCATCAGATCAATAGCCTTCCCGCAAGCTAACCAGAAGTAGGCTCAGGACTCAGTCCTGGCTCTGTCTGTCCCTTTCTTTCCCAGCTTGGGTAGTCCAACAGTAATGCATCACCTCTAACCTCAAGAGCTCAGACTTAGCATCATGGACACCGTGGGTGCAAATACAGCCATGCTGAGTTATGAAAGGATCACAGCTAGTTCCTAAGGAAGAATAATTAAGTCTGTCACAGTGGTGGTGTGGGGACAAGGGTTCAAAGACAGAGAAGGAGAGTAATTTTCTAGACAGAATGTGAGAGGGCATTTAAGAAAAGGCAAGGCTGTGCTTTGGAACGAGACCTTAAAGTACGGGACAAAATGAAGTGCATGGAAACATTGGGAAGTGTGGTCACCAGAGCATGGTGATGACAGCGGGATGAGGATGGTTAGGCTGAAGACGAAGCTGCAGGCCAAGCTGATGCTGGAACGAGCACTCTGGGCTGATCATCAGTCAACTTGGCCCAAGTCTGGCTGTTCTTTGGGATTGTTGAGAAGAATCTTAATTTTATGTTATCTGGTTAGTTTTTAATTGAATTTTAGTCCAGTTGGGTTAAATTCTTTGCAGGTAGGATCAAGGGTAACTCTTATGTGACACCAAGAAAAAATCTCTTATGATTATAAGAGAAAATCACTTACTGTACACTGCAGAATAAAATTCGGACCCTTAGATAGTACAGGGACAGGAGCATACGTGTAGATCAGATTAGTGCTGAAACAACAGCTCTGTGAGTACCACGAATGTGTACTGTGCAGGAGGGTGAGTGAAATCAGGTACAGGTGTGCCATAGTCAGATCCCTTTCCCACAATGGTTTTCAATCGTCCTAATGCTGGGATCCTTTAATACCATTCCTTGTGCGGTGTCTCTCAACCATAAAATTATTTCGTTGCTACTTCATAACTGTAATTTTGCTACTTTTATGAATCACAATGTAAATAGCTATGCAGGATATGTTACCCCCATGAAAAAAATCATTCAACCCCAACAGGATCACCACCTACAGATTGAGAACAACTGCTTTAAAGTCTAGTGAAACTGAACATTGTATCTCACTGGTTATACAATGCCCTGGCTGTAGTTTCAGAAGAGACACAACAGGAGCCAGTGACAGAGCTTCTCAGATTTGGTGCCTGGGGAGTGTAAACTCAGGCATCAATTTTCACACAGCCACCCACCCCCTGGCCTGGGATGACCTTAATGTGTGAATCCTGAGTACATTCTAAAAGCTTATCGGAAATGTAGAGTTTTACCTCATACCTAAGACCTCCTAAATCAGATTCTGTCTTGTAACATGTCCCAGAGTATGTTTATACACATAAAAGAAATTGGAAGACGTTGCTCCAGTGATATTTCAGAAGCAATAGCATTAATGGTAGGTAAAATTTTTATTAAAAATATGTCTGTATGTGAAAGTTCATAATTAAATAATAAATAAATAAATAAATAAATAAATAAATATGACAGAAAAAAAGCCTGTATTTTAGGTATATGATAATGTACTACCCCGGGCATAACATATTTGATGGATTACAACTTTGTTTGTGCATTTGCACATATGTAAGTATGTGAGCATATCGTTGACAGACAGGACAGATAGATCATGTCTATACCATATATTACCCATACATTTCCCAATGTCCTCTAGGGTTATAAGAACCATAATAAATGGAAGCACAAATTAGATTTTTTTTTATCAAAAGCTTTAGTAAGTGACTGAGTAGCCATCTAAATGAGATTTTTGTCTTAGGTGGGAGCTGGTAGCATCTTATGGCTAAGTTGTGTGTGTGCACATGCCCCCATGTGTACATTGAAGGGTGTGTGCATGCACAAATCACTACATATCCTTTACTTTTCACACATCATGACTCATATATAGCATTATGAAGTCACTGGAAACAGCTCACCAATGTGTGGTAAGTGTTGTCAGTCTGACAGGATCTGGACTCAACTGGGAGACAATCCTCTAGGCACAACCATGAGGGATTATTAGGTGTCTCTGCGAATGCCTGTAAGGGAATACCTTGACTATGTAGTTAGGAGGGGAAGACTTGTCCACTGTCAGTGGTAACATTCCCTGAGTTGGGGGGGATGTCTATGATTCTTTAAGAAGAAGTGAGCGAAACCCAAGTGCCCATTGCTTTCTGCTTCTTGGCTGTGGATGCAAGGTGATGAACTAAACTCCTTAAATAGCTGCTGCTTCTGTGGCTTTCCCATGATGGACTGTTACCACAAACTATGAGCCAAAATAAACCTTCCCTCCCTTAAGTAGCATTTGTCAGTCTTTGGCACAATGACAGGAAAAGCAATGAAAAAGTTGCAGAGTCAGAATCCCAGATCTCACACAAGATCTTGCACAGGAGTCCAGTGAGCCATGAAACTCAACATCTGACAAACTACACAGTCTTACATGTACACCACTCTCATCATCTGTTTCCAGTGCCCCTTATCTCAGTCAACCAAACCCACACACAAACCCACAGGTATTAATGATGGATGTACATATAGTCCCAAGGGCATCTTCAGTTGTGAACCTCTAGACGAACATGAACCTCAAACAGACTCAATCTAATGACCCTTGAAGAGAAGCTAAGCCTTGTGGTGTTCAGGATGACTTGAGAATGCAGCTTCAGATCCTGTTTTCAACACCTAATGCTGGGAAGGCGCCAGATAGCAGAGAAGATTCCTTGCTTCTTACATCAGAGAGAATCCCTGAATCCAGGCTCTGAACTGAGAAATTCACCAATCAACTCTTGTCTCCCTCCAGCCAACCATGCTTACCGTTCTCATATTCACACATGCATATCAGAATGACCAGAAGACTTTACCTTCTGTTTAGAACTTTCTAATAATTTGAGATACTTGTTCTCATAGGTGGGTACTAGGAGCACACTCCTAGATACTTTTCTCTTGAGGAGCCATTGTATCCAATGACCATCGTATTCTGATTGCTCACAGTTTGAAGGACAGGTGGCTCATGTGAAAACTAAAGTCAAATAAGCTTTGATTAAACATGGATATATTTAGAGAAAAGCTTGGACAAGAAAGTACACAGAAGCACTCTCAAAAGTGTATTCCCTTCTCTCCACCCATTAGGACCTAGGCCTGATGCTGCAACTTACATCCAGCCCATGAGCCCTGACACACCCCCATCACCAGGAAGCTGAGGCTTTAGCTGAGTGAATGGGAAATCACAAAATCCACAGAACTGGTGATTAGTGAGTGCTCACAGTGATATCTCTAGATGGCCGATGACTAGGAAGCACCAGCTTTTTCAGTTTCAACTCAATGGAAAGTGTCTTAGTTGGAGGATCCCAACAGCAGGTATCGTATAGATGGTCCCCCATGGTATCCAACCTTGGCATATAAATGGCTCATGTGCTAGCAGGGAAGCAAGAGATGGATGGGCGGGAGTCTCTCTTTTATAAGACACACACGCACTTACAAGGCAATATTAAGCCTTAAAGACCACATGACCTGAGCCTTTCCATGAGGAAGTATGATGGTTTTAATAAGAACAGCACCGACAGCCTCAGACATTTGAATGCTTAGTCATCAGAGTGTAGCTCTATATGAGAAGGATTAGGAAGTGTGGCCTTGTTGAAGGAAGTGTGTCACTCGGTGGGCTTTAGGATTTCAAATGTTCAAGGCCGTTTCAGTGGCTCTCTCTTCCTGTTGCCTGTGGATCTAGATGTGACACTCTCACTACTTCTCCAGTGCCATATCTGCTTGTGTGCTACCAAGTTCCCTGCCATGATGACAGTGGACTAAACCTCCAAACCAGTAAGCTAGTGCCAATTAAGTGATTTCCTTTGTAAGAGTTCCTGTGGCTGTGGGATCTCGTCACAGCAAAAGAACTCTGGCTAAGACAGGAAGTGTCTCAAAGACTCAGTCACCTGCCACCACCACAATTAGACATGAAACTGGGGAGTAAGTCACATGCAAACCCCAGTGGCAAGAAAGCACAGTCACACTGAGGAAAAGTCTGCCACATGTAGTCAGGGTTTTCAAACATTTTCCAAATTGCCTTTAAAAATTATGCGTGAGCTTCTGGACTAGAAGGCTGTGTTTCCTTCCTAAACATTGGCTGTGACTATTGCCACTATTAATTTGTGGGTACACTGAGAACAAAAGTCCCCTGTCAGTGATGGGAAGTTCACTTTGCTGGAAAGCTGCTCAGGGTGTCTTCTCTGGGCTAAAAGCCAGGGCTGCCTTCAGCACTGGTCCCCTCCTCTCCTTCAGATGCATATGGGAGGACTTGACAGCACTCCAAAGGGCAAAGAGGGGAACAAGGAAGGGTGTGTGACTTGACAGAGAGACAAAGAGAGAAAGAAACAGAGACAGCACTTTGAAAGGGAGAGGGACAACACAGTGGAGGAGAAGAGAGTAGGGGAAAGAAATGATAGGGATAGATTGAAATAGTTGTTTATGAGACCAAAGAAATGTGGTATTGGGAAGAATGTCATAGCATGCTCAGGTGTGTGTGTGTGTGTGTGTGTGTGTGTGTGTGTGTGTGTACACGTTCAAACATGGCTAAGAATGGAAGAGCTGGTGGGAAAAGAAAAAGATGTGAGCCACCTTTTGGAAGTAAGTGAACTCCTGACCCTCATCAAAGAAGCTTCTCTTTATAACAAATGGAGACGATCACAGACAATCACAGCTGGACAGAATAGAGAGATTAAGAAATCATGGAGCACCCAGCCCCACCTGATATTTCTACATTCTAGCTCCTGCATCTATGATTCAAGGAACACCACAGAAGAGAAGGTAGAAAAATCATAAAACCAGAATACCAGGAAGCCTGCTGTGAAGCCTCCTAGAAATGACTGTCTAAACAAGACCAGAGCAATTGGAATTATCTGTGGACTTATTAACATGGGAAGAAAAATTTGTGGGGTATCACCCATAGACAAACAAGCAATCAATGACTACTAAGAGAGGGGAAACCGCCTCTCCCAGGGATGAGCCCCCTTATTGGCTATCCAATTTATACTGGAAAGTCTTAAAATCATATACATGCAAACAATAAAAACAGGCAGAGGAAGTCATATTTATTCACACACACACACGTTCAACAAATGCAACAAAAAAAGAGGCAACTTGAGACACAGCAAGACATGAGAAGATCTTAAAGGAGGGAGGTGGGAAGGTCTGGAGAGAAGAAAGTTAGGCAGGAAATTACATAACACTATTTCAATTTAAAGTGTTAACATTTAAATATTGCATTTTAAAAATCCGAGTAAAGAGAGAGATTAAGGATGGGGTATGCGAATGTGTGTGAAAGCATGATAGGAAGGGAGATAGAGATAGACAGACAGACAGACAGACAGACAGAGAGATGAGAGGAACTTGGTAGTCATAGAACAAGTATATCCAATAAGTATCAAATCCCTTTAATTTAATGCATGATCAATTTTCCAAAGCCCATTCACAAAAAAATGATTTATTCAGGATCATTACAAAATTCACACAATTATAAAACAATCTATGTCTTTTAACATTTATACTTTACTGAAACTTGTATGGAAACATCTATGGAGATGTCATTACTCTTGATTGGTTTTCATTTTGTGTTACTAAATACTATTTAAATAGATAGTTATTTTAGGTATTTCTTGTCAAGTTCTACTATTTTTTAAATTAGTTTTGTCAGCTCTGGTCTGCTAGAGCAGACAAAAACTGACCCCCTTTAGGGTAAAAAAAGAGGGAGTAGAAAGGGGAAAGATGAAGGAGTTGACAACAGGCAGCTCAGATTCAGGATCAAGGATGTGGTGGTTTAAATGAGAACAGCCCCCATAGGCTAATAGATTTCAATGCTTGGTCATCAGGAAGTGGTACCATTTGAAATGATTAAGAAGTGTGGCCTTCCTGGAAGAAGTGTGTCACTAGGAATGTGCTTTGGGGTTTCAAAAGTCCAAGCCAGGCCCAGTGCCTCTCTCTTCCTGCTGCTTCCAGATCAGGAAGTTCAACTCTTAGCTACTTCCCTAGCACCAGGTCTGCCTGCACACTGCCATGCTCCCTGCCATGACAATAATGGATTGAACCTCTGAAACAATAAGCAAGCCCTAGTTAAACGCTTTATAAGAGTTGCTGTGGTCATGGTGTCTCTTTACAGCAATAGAACACTGCCTAAGACAGTAGGGCAGGCAGGAAGAATTACAAACATTATAAATTAGAAAAGTAACAAGTTTAGATAGAGTATTTAACAATTGGTTATTTAGGAAAATGTTCAAACAAGACTTTTGTTTCTGTAAAAGCTTCATTCCAACAATGGACAATCTATTGTCAGTTTCTGGGGATGAGATACAAAACTGACAAGATAAATACGGGTGTTTGTGGTCCAGTGTGGTTATAATAGGATACCCAAACATGTATGCTGGCACCATGTCCTAAGCAATGTGAAGGTTCCAGAAATGGATCTAAACCAAGTATGCCTGTAGGAGGTGTTATCTCCAGTAACCCCAAAAGATGAGTAGGTGGAAGATGGAGGAAGTCAGAGACAGCTGCCATAGTTCAAAATGAGAATTCAAACATTTCCATTCCAGAAATGACTGAGCCTGGTGGGAAGGTAAGCTAGGATCCTGGATGATGCTTGGGAATCCAGATTGGCTGGAGATTGGGTGTTCAGTGAATACCCAATGGAGAAAGGCATTCTCATGTACCAGTTGGAGTAGGCTCTGGCCAATATCCCAAAGTGGATATGAAATCCCAGAAAGAAGCTCAGAAAGAGGAAATGCTGGAAAGGAGGTTAATCTCCTGGGCATAGGTGTAACAGTCCACGATGTGTGTGCAGAATTAAGTGAAAGGCCTTGAAGGAAACCAGAGGACTAGCAAGTGGGACCCAGGACACAGAGTGTCCACTCACATGATGGTAAAGCTCCTTACAAAGAATGGCAACAGACCGAGGCAGAAGAAGAGAGTCTACAATGGTTGGAATAGAGTAGAAAATGTGGGAACAATGTAACAGCCCAGGTCTGGGGGCAGAGGCTTTGGCAGCACAACTGTAGTAAGACAAAATTGGCTATAAAGGGATGAAGTCAAGGGCACAAAGGTATGGTGCCCAGGTTACCATGTTCTGGAGTCCAGGTGGATGAGTTTGACTTTTAGGGTCATCCATTCAGAGGTCCCTGGCTCTTGTTTCCAATAAAAGGTAGGACGAACTCAGAGTAGAGAAGGAAGACAAGACTGAGAATGGTTCAGGCTCACTAGACAGGCTTTGGAAATTTACAAGCAAGAGAAAATAAAGCTTTATATGCTTCAGCATGCTTTGACCTTTCTAGAAAATTCTAGTGCTGTCTTAAGACTCAGCTTTTTGAAAATGAACAGCCACCTTTCAGAACACGACTGAAGTCTGTGGTGCCATTTGCCAGTAAGTCCTGTCCTTTTGCTATGTAGAAGCCTGTACACCTCAGCCTGGAATGCAATTGAATGGATTAGTTTAGCTTGCTAAATCTTGGTCCACGAGATTGTGCATTTGAATTTTATAATATGGAAAATTAATTTCTTAAGTTATTAGGACAGAAAATTCAATAGGATTAATTCTCCTGGCTCAAAAATAATCAGAGGTCACCATGGCAACACACATCAATGGAGCAATACACAGTGGGTGAACACCTCCCATGTTTCATGCTATTCAAGGCCTCTCTCTTCTCTGGTCCTGGTGGCATTTGGAAGGGTGACCAAGGCACCTGGGGTTCTATTGCTGCTGAGTCTGGGTTCAAGATCCACTAGAAGAGACAAGATGAAGCTGACTTGGCAGCTGTCTTGCCTAAGGTAGACCTATATTCCTAGGGACCGAGGAGGGGAGGGTTGATGAAAATAGCAACCGTGCTCAAATCCACAAGACGAGTGTGGGAATGAAACAGACATGGCAGGATTCAGGTCATTTACTTCATGGTAAATGTGACTTCTTGGAAATGAGAGAAAAATTGGCTCACACACCCTATGGGGGTTTCAAGGTCGAATAACCTCGGCTGACGGAAGTGAGAAGACCAGAGGACACTGATCCCCTTTACCACTTGATTTTTCTCTGGACTGACCGAAGACAAAGAAGGATTTTTTTTCTGGGTCTCAGTTCTATTTTCATGAGCAGCTGGGTGATTGACAGCATCCAATCTACAGCAGCCAAGGTTGAATTCAGGTTCTACCACTTTGTAACCTTAGAATACATTTCTCTGAGCTGTGATTGAATTATTTGCAAAATTGTGTGTGTGTGTGTGTGTGTGCGTGTGTGTGAATATCAGTTCTTTTGAGTGGAATGGACAAAATATAACAAAATATTAACAAAGCTCCAGGCAAATGGTAGGTCCTTATTTTTTTCTATACAGAGGAATTTAAACAGACAGGGCACATATGTGGATTTCTCAAACTTTTGATCTAAGAAATAAAAAACATAATTCAGATAAGTCAATGAAAGGCAAAGAGGGTGGTACTAGGGTTTGGTTAAGGTTGGGAGAGTACCTCTCAAGCTCCATGTATTGGACACTTGATCTTCAGTGTAGCAGTGGGAGCCAGGATCTTTAAGGGTGGAGTTTCATGGGAGGTGTCCAGTGAATTGAGGGAAGAGGGAGGATGAGATCCCAATTTTTCTTCTCCTGTCATGGTGAGACCTCCACAGAGCTGAGCCAGTGCCACCATGTCTTTGAGGCTACAGAACCTGGAGCTCAGTGCATTTCTTCATAAAGTGGTTGGTATCGGAGCTGGGTGTGGTGGTCCACTCAGAGTGGATGCAGGGGGTCATGAGTTCAGGGCCATCCATGGCAGCAAAGATATATCCTGTCTCAAAAGAAACAAAATTTTAAGAAAGCAAAATAAAACAAGTAATAAAAACAGGCTGCTTGAGATATTAGAATTCAGAAGAGACAGTAATACAGCAGCCTATGCTTTTTTCCTTTACATGTAATTTACATATAAATTAAAGAATACCAGCATATTTTTATAGTATTATAAGCTATGTTTTGGAGTTATTCATGATGCACAGAGAAGGAAAGGAAGAGAAGGATGTGGAGTCTGTTGACTCCTAAGCACACTTAGGCTCACCAAAGGAATGTTTGAACCAAACAGCTCCCTGTGAACATAGACTGGCTGGGCTCAGAAATGGGATGGCAAGGTGACCTTGTCACATGTCCACTTGGGCTGGTGGCATCTTATTTCTTATCCCATGGGAGAGTCCTTCAAGGAATATGGAGAGAAAGTAATGAGACTACCAAAACTTACTTCAAATCAGTAGCTATAGGTGATTCCAGAACAATCACAAAGTCAGTCATCTGGAAGTCTTTGATGCTTGTTTGTTTTTAATAGCTCAATGAATTCTTACAGTGGATGCATTGCATAGGAATGGAAGAATTTTAGACTCTTTGTCCCCAGACAGGCTTATTTCTGTACATCCTCTATCCCCCTGTTGCACGGTTTTTGTTCTGACCGGTCTGGCTACCAGTGGGTGGGAACACAGGATTGGAACTGGTGCAGTCTCCACCCACAGTGCTCTGTTTTCCTCTTCTGCACCATTTGGATCTAAATAATCTAAGTTGAGGACCTCCTGAAACCCTTCTCATGGCTCTCTCTTCTGACTTGGTTATCAACAGATGGACAGGTAGATTTGGGGATACTCTAGGGGATTGGATTCATTTTTCTCACACAGTCTCTGTGTGTGGTGGTGTATCATGATCCTGATAGGAAATAGAATTCTCTTCAGTTGGTTCAAACTGTTAATAAAGCGATTATTTCTAGAGGTGTGGGAAGGGTGAAGGGAGCTAACAAGAGATAATGAGGCACCAAGGGACTTTCAAACTGGAGATTCAAACGCCGCATCCCAATGCCAGAAAGGAGAAAGTAGCCTTTTGGAGTTCAATAAAATGTGGAACCCCAGAGCACAGAGCTGCCCAAAAGGCACCACGATGTGTTGGACTCCAAATATGAATGTGTTGTTTTCTTATTTTCCCCTTTGCTGCGACAAATTACCTGACATATTCCAGTTTAAGAGAGGGACTCTGCTATACATCAGAGTTTTGGAGGATTTGGTCCATGTCACCTGTCTTCATACTTTTTGTCGAATATTACTCTGTGTGTGTGTGTGTGGTATGTGGGGTGTAAGTGTGTGTGTGAGTGTGTGTGTGAGTGAATGTGTTAGTGTGTTAGTGTGTGTGTGTGTTTGTGTGTATTAGAGGGTACTCTTTATTTTTCAGCAGACAGAAAGCAAAGAAAGGAGATAAGATCTGGGACAGGACAACAGCAGCAACAAAATTAGCACAAGGACACCCCCACCAATGACCCACTTCCCCAAACTAGGCCCCACCTAGTTCACCCCTTCCAAATAATGCCCTCATACCGTGCATTCATTACAGAGGAAATCCATCGACTAGGTCATAACCATCATCATCTAATTGTCTGGAAAATGCCCTCACACACTGCACTGCAGATGCCAGGGCAGGATGCCGCAGAGGACAGTATCTCAGTCCCATTCTGACACTCTGAGTTCAAAGTGTTTCCCATGCGCTGAGCTCAAGTAAACAGCGATGGACAAGTTCAGGTGAAGAGCCTATGGGTTCAGCTTCCTGGAGTTCCAAGCGTGACATAGAGATAAAAATAGGGACTTACAGAATGAAGAGCAGATGAGTTTGAATGAGGTCATTTTCCTAATATTTATATTAAAAGGGGCCTTCACTGCTGGAGTTAGAAGATTCAAAGTTTCCATGAAGTCTTCAGTATAAACTGGGGCTCCTTGCACTGTACCGAGAGCTCTGAGTTAAGCAGACTATAAGTGTTGATGAAAAACAGTATGAAACTTAGGAATCTCTTCCTTAACAATTAGATGAGGCAGCACCTTCATATTCCTAGGTCCCTGACCATGTACCACCAATTATCACAAAACTTAACCTTTCATCCTTGTAGACTGGGTTGCACTTAAAACCTCATAGGTGCAAGATGGTGTTTGGCCACACTGAGTTTTAGTTGTGAAGCAGTACTCTCAATTTCAATAACTCATTGTATCTGTATCGTCATGAAATATTAAATGAGATTCTATGCGATGTCTCAGGGTGTTGTTGTAAGAGATTGTTAACTTGCAGATGTGAGAGGAGGGAGAAAAAAAGACCAAACTGCTTGATAGCATAGGAACCAACTTAAAAGAATAACAGGACTGAGCCAAAGTGGCTAAACAGTGGGATTGAGCAGAATGGAAGGCATATCTCCCAGTGGCTACAAGCCCTGAAGCAATGGGAGGGAACTAGGCCGTTTGTCATTGAGTATGCTAGAGTTCTGCACAGCAGGTTCTGATGGAAAAGTCTCGGGGCAGAATCAGTAATGGGTGGGAAACTGGTTTCTGCAAACTTCTCAGCTCAGTTCTACTAACATCTTTCAGCAGAGCTTGAATATTTTACTGAGGTCAGATGAAGCCACAGGTTTGTCGGCACAGGGAAGACCATTCGCTAAAGAATTTAAATATTGGTTTATGGGAGAAATAAATATGTAAGAGTCACACATGCCAGAGGGCATTTTCCTTTGAGTCCCACCAAGAACTAGTCACCATGAGTGATGCTGTAGCCAGTAGCTGAGGAGTTAGGAGAAAATACAATGACAGCTTTTCAAGACACTGGGGACTGTCTGAGCTTTAATGTGAAAAGACAGAAGAATGGTGCATGCTGCATGATACACAACATACTTTCCACCCTGGTGTGTTGAGAGAATTCTAGCCATACATCCCTTATGCTAGGGGATCCAGTATGGACCTTCTCAAAGCATAATGTACCGAGAGCATGTTAAGTGCCTACTTGCTGAGGACCTAAGCCCTGCTGCAGAAAAGGAAAGTCACAAGAATGACCAGATGATATTAGGGATTAGGAGGGAGTAGAAAAGGCAGTAACAAGGCTGAATAATGGCCTGTAGGCATATTAAAGGGCCAGGCACACAAATGTAGATCTAGTGTCCAAAGTGAGGCTTGAGGTACAGCACTGAGTTCAGCCTTGGAACCTGGTCACTTGACTTCAAACCAATGTTCCCCTGTAGCTAGGAGAGTTCCAGCAAATCTCTTCACCATCTCAGGCCTCAGTTACCTCATCTGTGAAATGAGTCTGATTAGAGTAACCCTTTCATAGCCCTGCTATGATAATTAAGTATATGAGCATTTGCAAAGGCCATGGGAGAGTGGCAGGCATATGCAGGGTGGGGTGGTGGTGGCAGATGCAGATGTGTGTTTATTTAAAATGTATGAAAGGCTAAGAGACAGAATGTAGGACTTGGGATTCAGTCTCTGGGCCCTAATGAAGAAGAAATGGTTTTGTTCCTGCAGAGTGGTCTGTGATAGGAGCAAACTTCATGCTCGTTACCTGTTCTAATCCAGACCATAATAGTCAACTGTTTATTGCTCTGACAAATACTGAGAAAAGCTATGTAAATGGATGAAAGGCTTGTTTGGGGGTCATGGTTTAGAAATAGTGGTCTCTCTTGTTTTTAGACCTGTACACACACACACACATACACGCAGAGAGAGAGAGAGAGAGAGAGAGAGAGAGAGAGAGAGAGAGAGAGAGAGAACTTTCTGCAGTACATACTTGAAAATGAATATGAGGGTAAACGTGGGGATGAGAAGATGAATCTGCTTACATCTATGTCTCTTGGGGATTGTTGATTATCATGAAAGAGAGGCCAGAAGATTCTGAAAGTCAGAGGCAGTGGACAGCTACAGCAGAACACTGTTTTCCATGCACAGCAGGGCAGGTACACATAGGAACTCACAGAAGTTGTAACAGTGTAAGACCTGTGCAAGATCAAGCCAGACAAAATTCCAGCATGGAAGAGGGAGACAATCAGGAAGTTTCACTCCTATCTGAAGAGACATTGGCGACTGATGGGTGCTGGGGGAAGGAGAATGTGCTTCTACAGAGATAGCCACTAAGCAGGTAAAAAACAAACAAACAAACAAACAACAGCAACAAACCAAAACCACACACCTAAAGGCTACACTCACTGGACTCAGTGGGTTTAAAAAATATTTTTTAAAGGAAGTCATGAAATTGGGAAGGAAGAGTAGTGAAGAAGACAGAGAGAAATTGGAGGGGAGGAAGCAGAAAAGGGCTTGAACAAAACATTATATTCATGTATAAAATTATCATGCAATAAAACAAAGCAAGAGTCAACTATCAATAATGCCTTTGAACAAGTTAATATCATACTAAGCTGCATGTTGTTGTATATGGGCCAATAATGCTCTGTTCTCTGTGTTCTCCCCATGCAGGACTCAGTGCATAAAAGACACGGGACATATCTTTTCCATAACATAGAATAAAATGAAAAGCACTTACACACAAGTCCTTTTAAGGCTCTTAGCACCATGCAAGGCTTCTCATCACTGGTCAAACAATTTCTAGTACCAAGCTGATACCCATAATGTGGGGCAGTAGCCTCCTTCTTCAAGGAATCAGTGCACATCAAATGGGAAGTAGTGAAGGAGTGTCACCTTTGTACAAAGAAAAGAGCATAATTGAGAATAAAAATAGAAGATAACTAAACTACCCAGGAGGGCTAATTAACTTGTGCTAGGATGTTGAAAGCTTGATGGTAAAGTTCCTGATGGTCAAGTTGGCTTGGCTGACTATCATCTACACCCGCAGCAATGCTGTTACTAAAATCTTAGCAGAAATGATCCAGAACAAGAACTTGTAGGATTTTTATACTGTGACCAAGCC
The DNA here is from genome assembly GCF_004785775.1 of Grammomys surdaster. NCBI lineage: Eukaryota > Metazoa > Chordata > Mammalia > Rodentia > Muridae > Grammomys > Grammomys surdaster. Next base: position 5,766,853 of record NW_021604600.1, read on the forward strand.
ACACCCATAATCATATCTAATCCTTTACATGCAAAATTAGCTATTATATTTATATATGTCTGCTTATTATTGTTGCATATTAATGATAATAGTTCACATATGTCATATAATAACACGTTATTGCTTATGTGACGTTCAAGCTGATATTTTTATTCTTTTCTATTTCAGCCTACTATTATCTGCTCTGCCCTACCCTATACTCTCCTAATCTGTTTCGCAGTGATCTATTTACTTACTTCTAAATGCTATTTGCAAACTTTTAAAAATGATTCTGATACTTGCTATTGAGTTATGTTGCATGACACTATTCCAAAGGAGCTGTGAACATACAGAGTCACCCCAGATAGAGCACCAAAGCCAGATCACAGTACAGATACCACCAAGGTCCAAAATGGTGAAGCGATGAGTTTTATCGAGGTTACTTAAAGGAGTATGGGTAAGGGGTTACTTATAGGAGCAGAAATGGCTGAAAGGCAGCTACATCAGAAAAAGCCAATCCCAGCATGACTAACAGCTCACAGAAAATAGAGACCTGGGGTGTGGTGCACAAGGTGCAGGGGGCTCAGCAGGTTGCAGACTGTCTCATGCCAGCAGATTAAGGTGATCTGAACCTCTTCTAGGCAGCTCAATTTGTCTAAGAGTTTGTCTCAGTAATCTAAGGCGAGGGAGGAGTCTAGTGAGTCTGGTCAGTTTCACAGGCTTCCTGTGGCCATTGAGTTGTTTCCTTCCTGAGCTTGAGGGTCTTCTTTAGAGATCTTTCCTCACAACTTCCAACTCCCCTTAGGACATCCTATCATTTTAATACCCTATGTTAAGCAGCTTCTATCCAAGATGGATGGTTCTAATCTGGGAGGAAACTGTTCCATAGCAGGTTGCAATCCACATTATAAAAATCTCTAAGGGAGTGAATACAAGCAGACTATAAATGGTGCCCATGCATGAGAACTTCTCAGTGAAACCTATCAGTCGGTGCAATGGACATATGCTAATCAAAATCAGAAAATTAATTAATAATTAAGCCCTGTCATGCAAGTATGTATAGGGAAAACAGTAAAGATAATCTAATCGCTGAAGTGGACAGAGAAAGCAAACTATCTCTAGCTGCTTGTCATATGTATGAAGTGGCAGGTGGTTAAGACACCAATTCAGTCCAGTCTATCATTGTTATAGACTCTGTTGTTAGATGTAATTATGTGTGCCAGACATGGAGGATGCTGTTGCAGATAAAATGCAGCCCCTGGCCCTGCGCCCAGTTCTCCACAGGGAAGGCAAAATCCTAACAGACAATGACATCATAGAGAAAAGCCCCAGGCCACAGATGCTCAGATGATGTGCCTCTGGTCCTCCCAGAATGAAACATGAATGAGACAAAATGTTTTAAGAATGTCAAAAAAAGGGGGGGGGACATGAAAGCCGAAAGGGTCTGCCTGCTGGCTGAGGTTAGGATGTCTGCAACTAGATCCTGGGGTCAAGGTGGAAGGAACATCAGGGAAGTTGATGTAAGTCAAGGTCTTAGCAGCTTTGTCTCAGGTATAGCTGTTTTGTTTGGATTTGGGTGTTTAACTATTCATAGAAACTAAAGAATGACCGTGGTGGATGCCAGTCAGCCATATGTCAGCACAGCACTCTGAAGAATCTGTGCTGTCAGCTGGGTGATGAATTCTCCCGCCAGTCTTTTCCTGCCATGAACACACAGCAAGCTTCTTTCTTCCTTTTCTTAACCTTTACTCCCCCTTTAAAGATGTCACTTTCCATAGTTTTGCCTCCAGCTGCCTAGATGAAATTCCACCTTCTTTTATAGTATTTTGTAAGGCTTGTATCTAATGGGGGAATGTCTAGGTTATTATGTCCTAGAAATTGCCATCTAATATGAAAAACCCTCGACTCCTCCTTCTGTAGCAATGTAGGGACACAAAGATGGGAGAATTTCAGAGCACGGGGTGTTGATGTATGGAGTGAAGTAGATCGTCTGTGATTGCATCTGTAACGAACTCACATAATTTTAGATTTGGGCTGCACGTTCTTCCCAGAGCACAGGCAGTAGACTGTGTGGTTATTTTAGTTGCTCAGACTTTCTCCTCGATATCAATTACTTTGAATGCTTAAATGTCCAATTTCCTGAGATTTTTATTGTTCAATTTTCTTATTAAGTGACCCTCTCTCCCTGCAAGTTGAAGTTGCTAAAACAATTGAGGTAGGAGCTCTGGAGTCTGAACGAGCACTTCCAGAGAGCTCAGGCTCAAAGACAGAATAGTTTATGCTTCAGAATGTCTGGAATATTCCATGACAAATGCTTCCAGAGATTAGAGACTCAGATCTTTCCCCCAGTGCTCACACGGAATTGGAAAAAGGAAGGAAAAAAATTAAAGACAGGTTTAATTAACCTGCCAAAAAGGAAAAAAATAAAACCACAGAATGTCTATGTATGAGATTAAGAACAAATCTAGTGATCAAAGAGATGGGGGGGGTTAGAAGCCACATTTCATATCCAGTCTCCTCGTATCACTGAATCTCCTAAGAGTGAAATCATCAAATTACCTCTCCTTCGGATTTTCTGCAGCAGAGAGAAATTCTGCAGGTGGAATTTGATCAAGAGTCCAGGCAGTCCAGCCTGAAGTCCTACATCAAAGCTCCAGTGGGTGGTGCTTCTGGCCATTGGGTCTCTTACAAAAGCACTCCA
>NW_021604600.1:5784532-5820790 GCF_004785775.1 Grammomys surdaster
AGTAGAATGGTAGCCATGGGTATAATTTTATTTATGGGGTATCTGATGTTTATTGAACATTTCCTATGTCTCAGACACAGTGAGAGAGAATAGGGTATAATGCTTATTAAAGTAAGTTCTCCCACATGCCTAGTCATCATGGGTCTTTATTTTAACCTCATTGTCCTAATGTTTGTACTTCATTGTTCAGACTCAGCCCATGGCCTGCATTCTGCCCTAGAATCTAGATCCCTTAACTACACTTGGTCACCTAAACAGTGGCATCCGCAGTGAAGATAGTATTTGCTATTTTTGTCTGCTCCAAATGCATGGTCATTGTTCTGGAGCATCCATGAGCCAGCTCAGGGTCACTTTGCTAACTAACTCCCTGGCAATGTATTTCTGGTCAGCCTGCCTACATGGAGATAGCAATGCTACCCATAATAGGATAAGAAATGACACCTCCAGACTTCCACAGAAACATTGGCCAACAGTTGTTCTCACCATCTTGGGGTTACTTTGCTTGTGGGACATGAGCTTCACTCCCTGGGATTGCCTGGGCCACCTTGGTGGTTATACGAAGAGAACCTGCCCAAGGCTAGACCAGTGTTGAAGAAATGGAGTCAAAGTTGAATCCCTGCTATTAAACTTTCTCCTCCGTGTGTCTTTGACTCTATCTCCACCTCCAGCCCATCTTTATCCAGTCTCCATCCTGCTCACCATCCCCTTCCCCTCCCTACTCCTCACTTTCACAGTCCTGGTGATGGAGCCCAGGGTCTTGCTCACATTAGGCAAGTATTCTACCATGGAGCTATAACCCTATCCCTAAATATCTATTAATTCAGGTATAAATATCACTACTCACAGTGGATCAACTTGATGTTCAATTCCTTGGAGCCAATACAATCCTCAGAAGTGTCTATTCACACACATAAGAAGAAGTACTCCTTCTTCTTCAGTGGCTGAGTGGTTTTCCTCACACAGTACAACCCTGGTGTGGCCCACTCCTCAGGGGAAGGTCTGAATGTCCAGGCTTACATATGCTGTTGAAGGGCACTGTGAAGCTGTCCCTGGGTGCCATGAAGCCATCTTGCCTCATCCTCTTTTCTCCTCTTCTTCTGCCAGCCACTATGCTCATGTGCCACTGTGCCTTTTAGGTGAGACTCCATGGATGAAAATCCTACTATTTGTGTGCAGATCATCTTTTAAAATCTTTTTCTCTGTAAGTTGGTAGGCTGTAGCCTCTGGGGAAATGTAAGAGACTCACATCTATTTTCTGGCATCCCATTCCATGAATCTGCATAGAAATATTATTTTCTCCCCAAGACCGAAATCACTTTGACTTAGTTATTTTTCATTAAAATTCAAATTAACTTAATAAAATAGGACTGTAAATTAATGAGCTTCTTGTGGGATCTACACAATATATGCCCCTCAGGTAACTATGGAATATCCTCAGTTAACAATAGTGGGCCTTCTCAGGGTGGCTTAGTTGGGTGGAATACTCTTGCCAATTTAATTCAGTTAATAACAGCTCCAGTCACTCAAATACAGACTCATAAGTGCTTCCTGACCATCTACTATGGACCAGATCCTGTTCATAGGGTTTCCTTAGCTTCTAGAATCAAAGCCATGTAACTGAAAGTATGCATGCATTCCAAATTACTATCTTGAAGACATTCCTCCAGATGATGTTTAGAGGGACACTCTTGGGGAGTGATTGGGTTTAGTCTAGGCTGGAGGTGTGGCTTGTGATGACGTTTTATTGACTTTATATCAATAAGAAGAGACTAGAGGTTGCCCTCACTGCCAGGAGGCTGACTACTCTGACACCCTCATTTTAGACTTCCTAGCATTTTTATAGCATAATTAAATTACAAAAGTTAATTATTCTTAATTAGTAATTTCTTTCATATTAGCATTTATTACTTATGCAAATAATAGGTTTCATTAAGACATCATAACTATAAAGGATACATTTTGTTCATATTTACTTACTTCCCAGTGTCCACTGGCACTTTCCATCTTCCCAAATAGTTCTTCTTTGTCGCTCTTTCTTGTATTAAAAAATATAGAATTTGGCTTATTTTGCTTAGCACTATCTCTGGTTCTATCTGTTACAAGTATTTAATTTCATTCTTCTTTATGGCTAAATAGTAACCTACTGTGTACGTAGAACACCTTTTCAGCCATTGATGGTGGCTCCCTGATTCCATACCTTGCCACTATAAATTTGGGTGTAATATTTCTGCTTTAAAACAACTATCATTTATGGTAACCAGTCTATGGTGTTCTAAGAGTGGGAGTACACAGTCCCCACATTAGAGGCACACAATGTAATAGCAGTCTTTACAACTATAGGAATGCTGATTTTCCTTGTGGAGAACAAAAGACCTAGATCTGCTTAGAACCACATTTACCCTAAATCACATCAGGAATGTGTTATACTCCCTAGAAGCAAAGAAGGTGCATATTTAAAAGTAATGGTAAAACTATGTAGGTATAGCTCATCTTCCATTCCCAAGTTTTAATTCTCCCTTACATAAAACACTTTGGAAGGACATAGTAGAGGAAAGCTGTCAACCATGCCCAGAAACTAAGATATGATATATGCAATTTCCCCAGTGCTAACTAAGTATCCTGAGTGGCTGTTTTCACATGGCTTGGCACACCAAACATAGCCACTGAGAATTAGTATTAGCATAGAGCTTAAACACACCACCTAAATCTACCCAGTTAATAAGTAGAGAAACGGGTACTTTACTCAAACTAAAAATGTTCTCTAGCACTTAAAAGCATAACCACCATGCAATGCCTCAACTATGGTAAAGAAATTAGATGCCAACATGGTTATAAGAAAACAAGTTCATATGATGTATGCTGATAGCATCTGTGGTGAATAATCCTATGATATCGAATAAATCTTACCTGTTTCTTTGATGCCTGCATCGTATCCAGTGAGGTGTTTACACCATTCAGTGTGATAGATACTTAATACTGGGTGGAGCTTCCCTAGTAGTTTTATATTCAAGTCTCTATATTGGCTTTTTACAGGCTCATTTGACCTAGTAATTGTGGTTTAAATGAGACTTCACTATATAAAATCCTGAATTTGAGCCCTTTGTCAGTGGTGCTATTTGGGGATGTTTAGGAGGTATGGCCTTATTGGATGAAGCTTGTCACTGGAGGAAGGCTTTGGGGATTTCAAGCCTAGGACCATTTCCAGCTCACTTTCTCTGCTTTGTGCTTGTAGTTTAAAATGTGAGCTCTCAGCTTACCAATCCAAATGGTGTGCCTGCTGCCTTCAGTTCCTGCCCTCATGGACTCTATCCCTCTGCAACCATAAACTAGAATAAACTCTTCTTTCATAAGTTACCTTGCTCACGGGATTTTCTCACAGTAACAGAAAAGTAATTGATACAGCAACCATAATCTGGTAACTAACACTTAAAACTGTAACCCATGTGGGAGGAAGTGGGGTAGCTTACTTCCTGCACTTCGGACAAGCTTATCTTACTATAAAAGCACATCCATTGTCATTTCTCTTCAAATTAAGTTCAGGCAAGCATAGAAGGAATGCAGACTTTCTAGGAGTTTCCCCTAGATAAGGTTGACTTAAGAAAGAGATGCTGCTTGGGTAGGAATCTCAGGGTAGGAATTTTACCAGTGCAAACAATAATCAAAAGCACTCATTACCCTGCCAAGATGCACTCTAAGTCAGCTCTCCTCCCCAGGCCTTCTAGTCCCTTACACCACTAAGTCACACAAGAAGGTAAATGCCATGGCATAGATTCCATCCATGCTCAGCACCTGTTGTCCAGCATGGTGCCTAGCATGCAGTAGGTAAACAGTCAAGACATGCTAAAGAGTCAAAAAGTCCCATGTGCAATATACCCCTAAATGTTTGCAAACTTCTGCTTCTGTATCTCTAAGGGAATCCACACTCCTTCCACCTGGGGGAATGTGAAACTATCTTTTATGATGCAGCAGCAAGTTCTTCATGGTTGATGTCTTCAGATGCTGAACAATGCAAGTATCTCCTTGTTTTCCCGGCTTCTGAAAACAGTCCAAGGCTTCCTTGGTATCCATCCCCACTGGGGAATCTTTACTCCCTTAAAATGCTAATTGTGTTATGTGTGTGGTTTTAGCTTCTCTACTTTATGGAAAAGGCCATGTCACACTCATCTCTGTGTCCTCATCACTCAGGAGAACACCCTGCACACACCAGAAGCTGAGTACTCTGCAGCTACTCACTTGAACATGAGCAGTGTTCCCTGACCCTGGTTAGCACATGGGTGGAAGCTACTCCCTAAACACCTGTTGGGTGAATCAAAAAGACAGTGTGCATCTGAGAGCATGTTCTACGTGAATGAAGAGGGAACATCCTAAGAGCACTCTCCAGGTTGGTCATTGTGCTCCTAAAATAGCACACTCTAGCTGGAAGATGTAATATTGATTTAACCCTATTGTTTAGAAGTGTCATCTCCCTCACCTAAAACACTATGTCCTGTTACCGATACAGTTAGAATTTGAAATGTCTTCCAGAATCCCATGTTTTAAATGTGTGGCCCTGCATTCATTGGTGGCACACTCTTGGAGCTAGAACCTGGCTGAGGAAGTAGAGCAGTGGGGATGGGTCCTCCAAGGGTACCACCATCTGTAGTTCTCACTCTTGTGCCTACGATTCCTGCTCTGTCAGTGAAGTGGTCTGCTGCCACACACTTCCACAGCCAGGATGCTCTGCTGAAACACATTGGGCCAGGCGACCATGGGCTGACCTCTCTGGAACCATGAATGAAGTACATCTTTCTTCTTCTAAGTTGTTTCTCTCAGGTACTTTGACACAGCATTTAAATAGAAACTAATGTGAATATAGTTTAAGAAAGAAAAGCACTTAGCTCTGTGTGTGTGTGTGTGTGTGTGTGTGTGTGTGTGTGTGTGTGTGTGTCTGTGTGCTTCTATGCTATACTAACATTCATACGATCATTTAATAACAGTAAGACAAACAAATGGCGTTGCTGTTGTAACCCATTAAGTCCCAGGAAACCATGGGCTGCTCATACTCAGGGAGGAGAACAGTTCAGGATGGAGTAACATACAGCTCTCATACTGACTGTACAGTTTTGAAGAAGCCAGCCTTATAGGAGTAGCTTCTCCTAGGGAGTTCTCATGAAGCTAAATCAAAATCAGAAAGCTGCACCTCAATCCTTTTCTGGTATGTGCTCACCTTCTCCCAAGTTGCCAGAGACTCGTCCTTTTCTTTGTCTTCCCACTTTTGTATAAACTTAATGCTTTGGATGGCTGAGCTTGAATGCCAACTTAAGGGCATCTGGCATCAGTAAGGGGCATGCCTCTGGTAGGTCTGTAAGAGCATCTTCAGGAAGGACTGATTGAAGGGGACATCCTTCCCTCAGAGTAGACAGCCCCCCTCCAGTGGCAGTCTAAATATCAGGATGGCTGTGGAGAAGCAGTGTTACCTGCCTCATTTCCTGCATTTGAGTGTCTACTCTGTCACTGTGGTTGTGATCTCTCACTTTCACCCTAAATCTCCTTGGCCTTCCAAAAGTGAACTAAAGACCAGTGGCTTTCCAGGAATCCTCCATCCAGGCCTCTGACACCAGATTGTGACTGCCAAGACATCCAGCTGGTGCAGGACTCTCAAGTCTCTTCCATGTGCAGACAGCCATTGCTAGACTGCCCAGTCCATATGGTGTAAGCCAAGGACGTTTGCTCTCTTCAGTTTAAACCTTCACTCTCTTAATCTGTTCCTCTAGAGAATGCTGACTCACACGCTACTCTTTAAAGTGTCTGTGTAAGCTGACATCCAAAGCTACACTGAGGAGATCTGTTGATTATCTGCCTGTCTCTCATGTATTCATGAAACACAATGTTAAATTTCTAGCTTTCTTTTTCTTCAAACATTCTCTTCCCTTAGAATCTGTAGCAGATACTCTTTCCTGACATAAGTAATAGCATAAGAGAATAAATTTTGCCACTTTAATCAAATTCTAATAAACTTTCGGTATTTTTCTGGAAAGGTCACTTGAGCAGATAACTCTTTAAACTTCATCAATGCTTGGAACAACTTACTGGACAGGACACTTAGGCTATCTTTGGTTTTCTTCTTTCTGTTTTTATTCTACTAAAATTATTTTTAAATAGATCAACTTCACAGCAAGTGTTCTACTCCTGTTCTAATTAGAAGCAACAGCTTTGGGGAGAATTATCATACCTGAGCCACAGCCAGCACAGCTCTGTGTCCACTAGGCCATGGCCAGTGCAGACCTGTGTCTACTGAGCCATGACAACTGCAGCCCTGTATCTACTAGACCATGGCCAGTGCAGCCCTGTGTTCACCTAAGTCATAGCCAACATAGCAATCTATCCACCCAAGCCATGACCAACTCAACCCTGTGTCGAAATGATCCATGGCCAGTACAGCTCTATGTGTAGCCCCAGCCATGACCAACACAGCCCTGTGGCTATCTGAGCCACGGCCCATGTAGGCCTGTGTCTATAAGCAATAGAATCAATATCATGCTCCCAACAGGTCCTCATAAAAGTAGTTCTTGATTCTCTGCTGTAGGCCTTTTTCTCCTTGAATCTCTTTATGCTTTGTTTTCCCATTGGTTTGTTTCTTCTTTGGTTTCATACAAGTCAACTCCCCTTTAAGAAAATAACGTCAATTAAAAATAGTTAAATAATAGTCTCATTCAATCATCTCTCTGAATTTTTTGCTGAATGCCATGTGTATTTCTTCCATTTAAGAAATAAAATATCTCAGCATCAAAAACAAGTTTTATTAAAATTTTGGTTTGTGTCTTTTCATACAAACTTTAGGTACAGCTAGATCAAGAGACCTAAATAATTCCATGTGAGTTCACTGTTGCCTCTGTTTCTCTGAGATTCTCTGTTCTCTGCCAAACAATTTGTATCCCTAGCTCTTGCCGTTGGCTGCCAACAATGTCTTCAAAGATGCATATTTTACTACCTAGCTACCACAGAGACCGAAGAGTTGTGTTCTGTCCTTTCAAAATTTCTGGCAAACATCTCAGGCTTGGTTCTATCTTTGGGTCATTGATCCACACATGAGCAGCTATAGCTAAGAGGAAACAAACTCCTGGTACACAAGTTTGCACTTAAGGGTGGAGAACAGAATAAAAACTAACACAGAACATCGCTTTAGCATATGAAACTGAATTTCTAATAAGGAAAATCAATCCATCAACAGAATCAGAGGACAGATGCTGAGCAGTGAACTCTTTTGTCCTTGAGCTCTTGAGAGCTGTGAAATTTCCTTTCAGTACTGTAGGTATGATTGCAACCAAGGCCTGTCCTTGGCTCTGATTTCATCTTGTTCCTTGAATTCACATTTACCTCTTCAACTGGTGCAGAGTTGTCTTTGTTCTCTGATAGCAACAAAAGATTGATTTTTATCACCAAACTCATCTGAGACTAGAAACAAGACCAAGATAGGGCACATCTATAGCAGGCTGGTGTCCAAAATGGCCACCTCCATGTGCCTATTCAAAGTGTACTTTCTCTCTGCTCCCCTGCAGGCTCAAGTTGCTGAGCTACTGCTTAATTCAAAGCCTGAAATCCATTAAAAGCAAAGCAAGGAACAGAAATTAAATCCCCTCATTAAATCTATGTTCAGTAGGGTGTGTGCATAATTCATCCAACACCATCAAATATAAATATCCCAGCATTGGGGGGCATGAAGCCAACACCACAGAAACCTCAGTCCCTTTAGAAGGAGCTATTGAGAAGAGATATGCTTTGCAGGAAACTTCTAGGTATGATAATGGGATCTGACACCAGAGGACTTCCCACAAGGTTCCTGCATGAGGACATACTCAGCCACAGGGCCTCCCTGCCAGCCTCTCTGTGGGCACCTACATGTTTATAAACTCAACTGCAGCTTCCCTCTGGAGCTGGCATGGGGCTGCTGCAGCTTTTAAAGTCCATGGACTAAAGGTTCCCTGGGCTTTGGATTGGATGGATAAATCAAATACAGGAAATGTATGCTCCTGCTTGAGCTCAAACTCTACTCAGCTACTGGAAACACCAGCCCCAACCTGCAGCTTCAGAGATAGAACCCAACATATGGGACAGGCTTCAGGGCATGGCTGTTGCCCAGTCCCATGATGAAGAAATTGGAGTCTGATGGCCTTGGGGATGTTTTATATCAAGTGGAAACCTTACTAGCTAAAATATCAAAATGATAAACATTTCTACTTTGGACTCTGCTCTGATTCCTGTTGATTTCTTCCCAAAGAAGCTGCATCCTGTTCTCATGACTACCCCCTCTTTACCCTCCTTTACTTCCTTCTCCTCTTCAAAACCATCACTGTGGCATGGATCTTAAATATCCCCAGAAGGGCATGTGTGAAATGTGTAGTTCCAACTGATGGCATTTTTTGAAACGTAATGGAACCTTTAGGAGGTAGAGCCTATTGGGAGGAAGTTAGGTCATTGGAACATGGTCTAGAGGGAGATATTGGAATGCCTGATTTTCTTTTTCTTTGCTTTTAGGCCACCATGCAGTGAGTAGCTCTTGTTACCTCAAGCCACAAAGAGTCTGTCTCACCCTAGTATGGACAAAGTAACAGTACATTGAAACCTCTGAAACTATGAGCCCAGATAACTGTTTCTTCCTTTTGATTTATTTGCCTCAAGTATGTTGTCACAGTGGAAAGCTAACCAATATCATCAGTTACAGTATCATACTGTTTACTTAACTTTCAAAGGAACTGAGCACTATTTAAAATAGATACACAATGTCACTTAAGCCTCACACTTACTAATTCTCCAGTTTTCTCCAGAATATTTGTAATAGCCTCTTACCTAGCTCTTAAGCAAGCTGTCATCTCACCATATAATTGTCAACGCCTCAGAGTCACTATCTAAGTGTTAACTCTTCAGAGTTGTGTTCTCTGCTAGATCCATTTTTAATGAGGTAAGAAGTGGCCAAGTCACAACCATCCTGCCATCTTGGTTTGTTTGTTTGTTTGCTTGCTTGCTCTGTACTTAATACTGGACATCAAATCATTCCTTTGTTTGTTTGTTTGTTTGTTTGTTTCCTGACAGGGTTTCTCTGTGTAGTTCTGGCTGTCCTGGAACTCACTTTGTAGACCAGGCTGGCCTCGAACTCAGAAATCCGCCTGTCTCTGCCTCCCAAGTGCTGAGATTAAAGGCGTATGCCACCACCGCCCAGCAATTCATTCCTTTTTACCTCTCACTTGTTGACATCTGTATTAAATAACAGAAAGTAAGCTCCTGAACCCAAAAGGATGGTGGCTCCTCTAACTTGTCCTTTTCTAGATCCCCACTGACTAGAAGAGAGTTTTGAGACAAGCCAATGCTCCAGATTAGGGAGAAAAAAAATCAACTCTACAAAGAAGGCAATATTGTGATCCCCATGGTCCTGATAAGAAACTGAAGCACAGCAGTGTGTTGAGCTGATATCCCACAAGCTCATGGAAGAATGCCTGTACAATGAGTCTAGGAAATAGTGTTCTGTTCATGGGGCATCTGCTTCAAATGTGGAGGCCTAAATGGCAATGCTACCAACACTTCTCACATATTCCTACTGCCCACACTACATTGGTTCAGGGTCAACTTTACAAAATCCACTGAATCACTGATCTGGACTACAGTTTATTAAATGTCCGTTCTTAGCCCAAATTTATCTTTTCCCTTCTTGATTTGTGTACCAATTATTAATATGCATGTATCAATGTAAGACACATTAGAACACCTGTATGTCTGAGGCTTGCACTCTTCCTTGGATGTACAGTGGCACAGACATACTGATTGGGAAGAGATGGTCTTCCAATTGACAGTATTGGTAAAAGATTTCATTGTACTTGGCATCCTGAACTCTGATCTTGTTTTACAAATGCAAGATGAATTGAATCAAATTAAGCTTTCTCCAAGATTTATCCCAAGACAATCTTCACTTTCTCTATTGCATTGAGGAGTTTGGATTCAGAGAGTCATGGTGCTCATACAGCTTCAGAATCCTATCAAGGCAATAAACAGTGAGCATCCATCTCAGCGTCTAATGTGGAGTGTAATTAGTAAATTCCATTACAAACTACGGGGAGCTTAGATAAGTCAAACTCTCATTTACAACCTTGTCCTGTGAGCGGAACCAATCTTCTTTCACACAGCAGGCCTGACAAGAAGCCCAAGAGATCACAATGATCTGAGAGTCTGGTGTTCTAGGACTCGAAGAGGAGACATGTGGAGATGACTTTACTTGTTGTAAATTGGTTTTAAGACTATACAGGATTATAAAGTACTAGAAGGATCCATCAACCACTCACACCTTCTTGATATTCCTAATCTTCCTGATTATTAAATGCATACCACTTTCCTAAGAAGCCAGGGGAATAACTCAGCTCCCATGGAGGTCAGTGATGTAGAGTTTGGAGGCCTGCCTTCTCCTAGGATCCCTACAGTCACTCTCCCTAAGGGAGATATGATGTCATTTGAAGTGAATTGCACATTATGCCAGAGCTGCTGAGTTTTGATACGTACACTACATGTAAGTACATGGCACAAGGCCTCTTTGTCCAAGATTTCTCAACAGTAAAACTTGGATAATGTCTTCTACTGTATTAGAAAAAATGTCTTTATCTCCACAATATGTCCACTGTGCTTCACACAGAGGTCTGTTATTGATTGGCTTCATTGTTGTTATTATCTTTCTCTTTTGTAGCTAGTTTTTTCCAGTTTTTCTTATAATGTCTACTAAAGACGACATTATACTGTCTGCCAAAAACACAATGGACATCAATGAGATCAAATCTGTGAGAGGACATGACTATATTTGTTTAAGTCCATGCCTTTGGAAAATGAATGTTAGTATGCACCTACCCACCTTCTCTGAGGAAGATATTTCACATGTGGATAATGAAGAACAAACAGATAACTGTATGCTTGCTTATGTGTACCTACCTGTCCTGCTTCTGTTCTTGTAATACTAAGCAAAACTAACAGCATGTTTCAACTCTGCCACCCACTGATACTTATAAAAATATGTTAGGTTTTACTATATTGTGCTTATAAAAGCCATAGCTCTTAAGAAATGTATTGTCTGCATGTTGTTTGCCAATACTTTATTTTAGTGAACCTCAAAATCTACTAAAAAAATAAATAAAGTCCATGCCTTGATTTTGCTAGAACATTTTCAGGTTGTCCCTGGTTATTTACCTCTTCACTTCATCCAACCATCACAATTATTCCTTGTTTCTGTAAGTGTTCTTGTGGTATTTTCTCTGCCTAATCACATTGTTTTCCTGTATCGCACAACTCCCTCCCTTTGCTTCCCCATGACACCTGACTTGTCAGATTTGCCTCTTCTTTGGATCACTTTTAGAGGTCCCTGTTGAGACTCACTCAGGCCTCACAAGCCAATTCTTGCCTGCCCAAATGTTTGCACTTTCTTTCAATTCCCAAGTTTGCATGATGGTCTGTACTTAGGATCACTAGGCTCACCAATGGGATAGTGGGGGCACCAATCAAATTTGAATGAGTAAGATTATCAATTCCTAAAGTAAATTGTTTGCTTATATGTTTGCAGTTCAGATGTAACATAGTTTCCCTCTTTGGCTGGTAATTCTGACTGCTGGTAACTTGGATCATAACCCTGAAGCTACAAGTTTCAGAGGACTTTTCAAAACAAGAATTTCTTGAATTTACTACCATCATGTGCTGGTAATAAAAGAAGTGGTCTAAAATTTCTGCAATCCAACAAACAGTACTGTTGTTCATTTCCACAGTCAAGATTAAAGCAGGATGTCCTTTATCACCAATGTCCCACACATGCTCCACACCAAGCTGCCTTAAGCTCAGGCTACATGGGCACCATCAACTACTGCAGATCAGAGACCACTGCACTTGTGGACCAGATAACAGACTGTGATTTTTGTCTCCAAGGTAATTGTATCTCAAGGACATTCTTCCCTTATCCTGCTGGCTGACCTTGAAGGAACACCTCAACAGGTCTAATTAGGTCTGCATTCCAGGGAGAGTGTTTGGCACTTGGGCCTCACCCCTCACTGAAGGACAAGTTATTATTCAATCTTCTCACCCACAGAATTTCAATAGTTCTTTTTGCATCATATTCTCACCAGTTTGTTAAATAGATAAGATAGGAAAACACATAGAAAGAAACATTGTATAGGGCAAGGAGTAGAGCCTTTTGTATTTTTTTTCTCCTTTAATTTTTATAGAAACTTTTAGGGACAGGAATAATACTCTCTTTTTTTAGAGGAAGAAACTGAGGCAGAAAGAGGTATAGAAAATAGAATAAATTCCAAGTAAATGGCCTGGAATAAAGACATTATGTAAAAGGTTAGATTTATAAAGGTTTATGGAAGCAGTAGTAGTTTTTCTACCCCACTGACTCTGAAGCTTGACAATGTGACAGACATCCTTACACAGGAGACACATAGAGTCTTAGGATGCCCCTGTGCTGTGCAAACATGACATATGATTTGGGGACAAGGCTATGAGACACTTGGAACAAGCTAAACACAGTCTCTAATTAGAGCCACTTCACTGGCTCCACCCAGTCCAGTCACCAGAGCTGTGCAGTTGGATGTTATGGAAAACCCAGCAGAGACGATAACTCAGAAAAATTTTATAGCCAACTGATAGTCTTTATTCTAGCCAGCTGGGACTACATCCAGAAACACACTTAGTGTAGTGCCAAGTGTTTAGGATAAGGGATTTTTAAAGGAAAAAAAAACCCAAAAAAACAAAAAAACACTTCTTGGTAGTTTTTTCAGTCACTGCAGGGGTAGGCTTTGTGCAAGCAAGCAGTTTAACAGAAGCTAAGATATACAATTATCTGGAGGGTGAGGTTTACACATGCAGGCAGTTTAACAAAATCCTGAGATAAGTTAGCTGAGGCATCTAGACCTTGGGTTTTTAACATAGAGTTGATTAATTTTCCACTGGATTCTCCATCAAGGAGATCAAACTCCACTTAAAGCTAAAATGTCTTCATCAAGAATACAAAGTAGAGGAAACTCAGAACTCTCTCAAGCTGTCACAGACTAGTACAGCCGCCTAATGACACCCAGGCCTGGTCACCAGAGATGTCCAGTTGACTAGTACAGCCATCCAACTACACCCAGGCCTGGTCATTGGAGATGTACAGTTGGGTAGCACAGCTGAAAACTGTTGAGACATTAAGGTTGATTTCTAAGTAGCAAAAACTCATTGCTATGGTTAAAAGACCATACTTTCCAGATCTGACCATAGCCTCAGCCTCTGTCAGCCTCTTGAACAGAGTTCACCTCTAGCTGTGGCAAGCTTCACTTGTCTATTACTGTTTTGAGCCTGAAGGCTGTGACTTGGAGCCTGTAGAGGGAGAAATGGCCTTCAAAGTACTGTGAGGTACAGGAAACAATAAAGCCAATACTTTACTTATCTATTGGGAATTAAAGTCCTCTTTGCTATCTTTCAGGATCAGAAGACACAGAGTGTCAATCGCCCATCAAGTTTCCCCTACCTTTTCTGAGCATTGACTGTCTCTATTCCAGATCCTAAAAAACCATTCATTTGTTTTATTCTAGATAGTGACTTTCTAGAATGTCACACAAATTGAGAAGAGACATTTGCGTTTGCTTTCTCTGATTCAGTATAATTCATTAGAGAGGCAAATTTATATTTCTCATGAGTGTTTTGTCGCATTTAATTGCTGAATAATATTCCAGTGTATATTGTAGCTACAATGTTTTTATCCATGTACCAGTTCAAAGACATGTACATAGTTTCCATATTATGATTAAGATCTATATAGCCAGTATAAACATTGATAAATACAGCTTTTCTGTGAGTTCAAGTTTTCATTACTCTTGGTAAAGATCTAAGGGATGGAACTAGGGTAAGTGCATATTTCACTTTCATAGAAAGTTCAGTATATGAGGAACATGCCAAAGAGCTCCAAATCATCCTTCTATACCAGAGCCATAACAGCAGCACCTGAGTAAGAAGTGAACATAGGCAAGCACAGCCTCCTTTCCCCTCTCACTTTTTTGCATTTGGGCATCCACAGGAAGATGTCACCCTCTTTCAAGGCAAGGATTGGCCATCAGTTAATCTTACCTGGACATGCTCTCAAGACACACCAAAATGTTTATACTCTGTATGCTTATAAACACATCAAGTTGGCCATCAACACCAAGCACAACACAGAGGAGAGGTTGTCACAAGCCTTCACAAACTAGTGTCTTCCGTTGATTGCTGCTGGTTGAGGTTGAAAGTCTCAAGGAACTTGGAAAGTCCAGTACATTTTTCAGAATCAGGAAGGTTGCAAACATACCTGAATGGAGCTTTCATTCAAAATGGAAACAAGTAAATGTTCTATGTATCTACCTTCTCATGACCATGATGGTCTACAAAAGCTGTAAACAAAGCATGAGGTGGAGTCACAAACATACAGGTTGAGTTCTGAAGAGGCACACCAACAGAGCCCTGGACAAATACAAAGACTTTCTAGTTCAGGCAGCAGAAGAAACATCTAGTCAATCATTAACTGACCACTGGAGCAATGGGAGGAAATCCTCAGAAATAGAGAAAACAAAGAGTATGGACTTTACAGAATCAGTTTGTTAAACAAAGACACAAGTAAGTATTAGTAACAAGAAATCCTGGGAAAGAAAGAGTCTGACTTCCCTGACTGTCACAGTGTGGTTTAGAATTCTATCTGGACACAATTAAGTTACAAGACAACTAAGGAGACAAGAGAGCATAACTTATGCACAGTAACATAGGAAATCCATTGAAACCATGCCTGAAAAAGCTGAGGCATAGAATGTCCTAGATGACAATTTGAAATACATGCTGCTGATATGTTCATGAGCAAAAGTAAGACATGCCTATTGTTATAGTTTCATACAAGTAAATATTATTCATCCCCCCCTTCTCTCTCCCCTCTTCCTATTACTTTTTGTTCTTTGGAAATGTTTACTTCTATTATCATGTCATATGTATATGCATTATTTTATGTATCTTTACAAAAATCTAGGAACTGTAAGTGAGAGAAATCAAAGATTATTGTCTTTCTGCTGATTTTCTTACCACTATCTCCACTCACATCCATTTCCCTGCAAACAACATGACTTAAGAAAAGACAGTGATTTCCAATAAGATGGTTTACTGGTAACAACACTTGTTGTCAGCCTGCCTCTCCATTCTGACCTCCTCCTCAGTAGTCAAGTCTTTTTTGAAAGTTAAATTTTTATATATTTGGGAAAACGTTATACTTGTCTTTCTGAGGCTGCTTTATTTCATTTAACATGATGATCACCAATGTTACTCATTCCCTGCACATGGCATAATGCGGCTTTCTTAATTGTTAAAAAAATAACTCTTTGAGTATGCACCACCCTTACTGTACTCACACACCTGCAGGTGGGTATCTAAGCTGATGTAAAGTCATTGTGAATAGTGTTTCAATATGGAAACTGAAGACAACACCTGAAATTGAAAAGATAGCCTATATTCATGGATCAGTAGAAATAGCACTCTAAAAATGGCCATAAAATTGTCAGTGATCTACAGATTCAATATATTCCTCATCAGAATTCTGATATAACTCACAGGAATGGAAAAACTCCTAAAATTTATTGTAGAGGATAAAGACTACAAAATCAGTCCCCAGTCAAGCTAAATTTCAACCTCAGCCTAATTTCTATTTTTTGCTGGAGATTTGCATATATTTAGCAAGATGTACTGAGGATGGGACCCAATGGGGAATCCTCAGGTGCATTCGAGATATAAGGGGAGTCTATGACCCAGATGAAATGTTTTCTGTGGACCTGCAGAGGCCTCTAACTAGAACCCTCTAGTATCTGAGGTTTTCAGGACTACCAGGACTTAAGGGTAGAGATGGGGAACCTGAGGAAGCCGCTGAAGCCACTCTTGGTAGTTATCTGCAACCTGGAGACAAGTATGTAACCCATCCATAGACTTCCTGATAAGTAAAATAAGGCTTACAGAGCCACGAGGAGAGGGAGAAGAGCCTCCCCATATCCTCAAGCCAGACTTTCTTTGAACACAAGACCAAAACTGTCCAGCCTCCCAAGGCTATGACAGGAAAGAAAGAAAAATCCTATAATGCTGTGTGAAGACTAGAAAAAGGCCATCTGCCATGGGCACAGTACAGGGTAAACCTTCCTAACTTAAAATCCCAAAGCCAAAAAGGCTCCAAAATCTTTCATGTCAAATTCTACTTGCTAGTACATGTTCATTGAAAAAACTTAATGGGTCATTTGGGCATTCTCCTTCGTGTGGGTCATGTGCTTTGATCCTTTTCATCTTCCCATCACCTCTTAGATATTGGATCCATCAAAGTAGTTGAGTCAAATTGAAAATGTCTTTATCAACGAGTCTCTTTTGAATTGCTGAAGTCCCCCTCTACCTATTGTCTTAATTCCCATTGTAGGTGAGGTAAGGATTCTCCCTGAAGCAGGACTCACAGGGAGAGGGAGCCCTCATCTTAGACATGCACCAATTCCCAGAGCCAGAGGAGAAGTTCAACCACAAACTCTGATACCAGGGTAGGCTAGTATCCCAGAATAGTGCTACAGACAAGTGAGTTTCAGATCTGACCACAGTCTACTCCTCTGTGACCTAGCCAGTGAAACAGAGCAAGCAGTGCTGAAGTTTGAAAAAGACTGCTAGAGTTTTACTTATCAGATTATGAGGGGATGCGTACAAATGAAACTCTGTGTTCCCCAGTCCTCGTATTACTATGCAAAAGATTTCCATGAAGGTAACACTTACAGAGATGTGGGCTTCGACCTTAGACTGTGAAATGCTTGCCAGCTATAGTCCCTGCTGCTTTCTGCCCTGGACCTCTGACTCTCCTCCTTGGGATGCCAGCCATTTTCATTCTATCTTTGGACTGTGTGGGTGTCAGACTTCACTTCTGTCTTCAATGTACTCTGGTCCTCCTCCAAGTTGATGCTCTGGGAAGGAAATTTTCACAGATCCCAGCTGGTGTCTGAACTCTGATTAGGAGCCAAGTGACCTCAATTTTACAAGCTTTGGGTTGGCCCACACCAGCACTCCTGGCTCAGCACAAATAATCGCTAATGCAGGGGGCTGGGTGGAGTTGGCAGTGTGATTTGTAAGGTCAGGATCAGTAAGGCATCAGCTTTTATGGGCTTTGGAACTCAGTCGTACTGGTTCACACATCTGAATCAGTCTTTTGAAGGCTTTAAACAAAAGTGTCTCCTTGTTACATAGCTCTGTGTGGCAAAGGTGCCACACAAAGCAGCATGACAGAAAGAACACACTTTAAAATAATCACATCCACTCAAAGCTACGATATGAGCACTGGCTCACCAAGCTCTTCCCCCAAGAATACCAGAATAAACAGAGTCCAGTGTGACCCCCCCAGATGTGTGAGAACATTGAGACAAAATTCCAGAGAAGGCATTGAGAAGTCAGACATCTTAGTGTTGGTAAAAGACGAAGGACATTTGGAGTTCAGATAGCGAAAATAATTGCAGAAATGGGGAAGCATGTGTGTGATTCCAAGAGCCAGAAATAGAAATCTGATGGTGTGAGAAAGAGTCAGATCATTTTAATGAAGACAGAATACACTTACTGCCCAAACGTGTCAACTATGTTATAAAAAAATTAAAGTGGACTGTGCAATTGAATTTTATTTTCTATATGCTGTTCACTGCTCAACATATTCTAATATGTAAACAAACAGCTCCAACTTTTCCCTGCCTGCATTTCAGTGTCTAACATCAACTCCAATGTTAGGAGAACATTTTCCAACCACAAGGTACCTAGTGTAACTTTAATTTTTTTCTAATCCTATGTTTGATGATGATTCGTGAATGCCTTAACCTTTTTTATAGCCCATCACCCACCAGAAGTATTGGGAAAGAAAGGATACAGGGGAAATGGACCTGTTTAGAAAGATTCTTTGGGGGAACTCTTGTCTCTGTGTTGTTTGAAAATCGGCAGTTCAGTTTACAGGTCAGCAGGCAGTGGCAGCTTGATCCACTCATAAGCACCTCATGGGTATACCAGCAGTCCAGTTTCGTACAGTTGGGTTAACAACAGCAGTGACATGACCTAGCAGAGACAGCCAGGCCTCAGCCTTGGCTCGAGTCAGCAGGAGGGACTCGGAGGGAGTCCAGGAGAAGTTCTCAGCTATTCTTCTCTCAGCAAAACAAAAATCATCAAAGATTTGAGATCCACAAGCCTTGTACAGCCAGCAAGCCAAGCTCTGTCTCTGTGTGGAGCCTTACTTATTTATACCCTGCAAACATCAATTGTCCTCCACGTGTCTTTCCTCAGCACTTGTCTTGCCTCAGCATGTTGATCCAATCAGCTCGAGTCCTCAGGAACGGCAACAAATTGCAGCACACCACCAGAAGGTTTTTGGTGCATTTCTCTCTATGGAATCTGGACAAATGTATCTCAACTATGCAATGTAAAGCAGACCAAATGTGCATGTCCTTAGCAAAGAATTTTTCATGACATGACCTTTCATGTGCTTACTTTAGCAGAGCATCCTCTCTCTTGTGTCTGCTTCAATGACATGTTCCTTCATATGTTTGCTCCAGCAAAAACACCATCCAACCAACTTTCCAAAGAACCCTTAAGTTTTCACTTCAACCCAGCTTGTTTCAGAAGCCTAGGGATGGCACTTCAGACTTCTGACTTCTCTATGTCTCAACATTTTTTTTCTTATTTTTATTAAGTTTTCAAGGCCTTAATTTTCCAGGAATCATTTTTTTTTCTGAGAAATCCTCACAAAGCACGCTTCTTGTACTCCTGACTTAAAGGGATGTAAGTCTAGAGGGCCCTGTGATTCCTTCTGTGCTCACATACTCTCTTACCCTTACTACCACTACCAGAACCTCCATCAATGCCACCATCCCCACCGCCATCATCATCCACCATCAATCATCACTACCACCGCTACCATTAACCATCAATACCATCACCATCACCAATGCCACCCGCACCCACCACCATTCACAGTCATTACCATCATCACCACTGGCACCACTGACATCACCATTACCAATGCCAGCGTCACTCTAACATCAACATCATTACCACCGTCACCATTACCACATCCCCACTGCTGATGTCACTCACCATCACACTACTAGGATCACCACTGTCACCACCATCACCAACACTACCACTAGTGTTATTACTGTCTCCACCACCAAAGCTGCCACCACTATTGCCATTGTCACCATCACTACTATTACCATTACCAATGCCACTATCGTCACTACTGTTGGCATCATCATGGTGGCCCACCATCCCTGCTACCACTACCACAGTGACAGCAGCTATTTCTACTAGCAGTATCATTACCATTATGACCACTGCTATCACTGCTGTCATCGTGACCATCACCGATACTATTTCTAGCACTATCATCATCATCATCATCATTGTTACTATCATAGTTACCATTGCCCATCCCCCATCATTCTCTTTATCCCATCATCTTTACCACTGTCCTCCTACCATCCTTATTTCACAACACTATCCCTCTTACCACCACCATTTCTAGTCACCATCACCATCTCTGTTACTACCACTACTATCACCAACTACACATATAAATAATAAGTGAACTTGCCTAAGCATTTGTAGTAAAAGAGTGAGGGTCCTAGGTGAATTCAGATCTATTCAGTAAACTATTTACTACGTGGTTTCCTCTTCTTACATGGTCCTCTGCAACTCTGCTAGGTCAAGCCATGAAGGGGAAGGTGCACAAACTTCAAAAACACTTTTGCTATGTAATGGATATGCTGAGTAGTAGGCATTGAGTTGTCTGATCATTGTTTATGAGCAGAAAGTGTTTTGTCTTTTGCAATCCTAAATATGGGCCCCCAAGGCCTGGTTGCCCCTAGAGATGAGATACTCTGTATATTCACAAGCAATGCTGTATAATCTTGTCCCTGAGTTATCCCTAATTGGTGAATAAAGATGCCTACGGCCTATAGCTGGGCAGAAGAAAGATAGACATGGTTTGGGTTCCCGGCAAGGGAACAACCTGGCAAGGTCATTTACCTCTTTGTACTTGTGATGTTTAATAGGAATAATCATATACATTCTAACACTTAGATTTGTGAGACGATTCTGACAAGAATAAACATTTATGAGTATCTGCACATACTGGTCAGTTAGTGGAAACTACTGAAATTGCTTCACTAACTGAAAACTCCAGGGGGTTTTAGAAGGTTAAAAGAGTACTTGAAGATTCCAATTTGCTTATCCTAGCTTGGCAGAGTAGGAAGACAAGTGGGATGAAGAGCAGAAGCTTTAGCAAAGTACCATGAACACTATAAGACAGTACTAGAATTAACTGTTAGGTGAGACAAGCATCTGATGGGAGATGAGAAGACGGGCCAACTTGCCATCAGAACCCCGAGGCATAGATGAGAATTCAAATATCTCTACTCTCATATAATCTCCTGGCCCCCTAGAATTGGTCATTGATCTTCATTATTCTTTTTTAAGTGATCTGCAGTGTTTCAGGCACCAGAAGAAGGAACACTGGATATTGGGCTCAAAGAAGCATACAATCCTATACTAACTGGTATGGGCCTGAACTTATACTGGGCAATGACCTGCCAAGGACAATCACCAAGTGACAAAACAGCATTCAAACCCAGAATCCACATACTGCAAAGTTCTTGTTCTTGCTCTTTATTAGCCAGATCTGCTCAAGTACCCACAGCCAAGCTTTTCAGACAGGCAGAAGACAAGGCTTTCCCATGGCTAGCTATAAATTGTTGTCTCTGCCCAGGGAGACTTCTTGGATGGGACACTGGGCAGCTAGGAAGAATCTCTGCTCTAAAGTCCTTGCTGAAGCTATTTGCCTCCATCTCAGAAAGTACAATATTGAAAATCAATGGGGAGAAAGTGTCTGAAAGAGAACTAAATCAAATATCCCGATATGGAGGAGTTAATCATCCAAAATTAACCTTATAACATCTCGTATCAAACTGATCTATAAAGAAAATCAATGGGAGCAAATCAAACCCCTGGGCCCCTGCCCCTCCCTGGATGCTGCCTCTGCTGAATGCGGTGGATGTGCTATCATTATCTGGAAACAGTACCTCAGCAGTTGATGTGTTTAGCCACAGGCTCTCAAAGGATGGTTTTTATATACATTTCTCACCCCCTACATTTGCTTAAACTGCCATTCTTAGAGTCTTAAATAAGATGCACTTAGCTGAAAATTGCCCTTCACTGAGGAGACATGCTGTTCCCACTGAGGGAGATAATCTAGCCTTGTATATTTTTATGCTCTGAGGAAAGCATGACACTCAACAGATACTCAGCTATTCCTTCTGAAGCCACTCAGAGGACTTCTGGAACCAAGAGACAGAAGGAGCTAACAAAGGATGACTAGTGGGAATGGATCCAAGACAGAAATTTGACCAGGCTGCCTGTAAAAACTGCTGAGAATATCTGCCTCATGATTTGGAAGGATGAGAGAAAGTACAAGAAATATTCTAAACAATGATTGGAATAATTCGCCATACATCTTCATATCCATTTTCATTCATATGCAAAATGATTATATTATTTTTTATAAATGTTTAGAATTGTTAACTATCTCTCCTTCTCTTAAGATACACTCAGTGGGAAGGAAGC
Organism: Grammomys surdaster; assembly: GCF_004785775.1. Lineage (NCBI taxonomy): Eukaryota > Metazoa > Chordata > Mammalia > Rodentia > Muridae > Grammomys > Grammomys surdaster. The sequence goes on from NW_021604600.1 coordinate 5,806,190, forward strand.
TTTATTCTTTGCATTCACTGTGAGACAAAAAAAAAATCACTCTATGTTTTAGAGAAATATTTCCCACAGGGTGATCATTCTCTTTATCTTGATAAGTTATTGAATGAAAAAAGTTCAACCAAGTTCAAGTAAAAAATCAGTACTATGTCTTATACAATAAAATAAAATAGTATTGGTAATAATATGAATACTAACAACATGAATTAGGAGTCAATTATATACAGTGTCATTGCTGAGTTTGTGTTTTCTGTTAGATATTTGTAGCAAAATCTTGTAAAATTATTCCATTTCCCACTTAGTCAATGAGAAAGTATCAGAGAGGTTCAGTTGTCAATGAACTGAGACTCAAATGTGGTCAAGAAAATGAATTCTTAGTCTCTGCTTTATAAATGATGCTGATTTTTTAATCATGGTGATGAAGATGGTAGTGATGGCTATAATGGTGATGCTAATGATGGTGGTGACTATATATTGGTGCTGCTGCTGGTGGTGTTGATGTTAATGGTGGTAATGATGATATTGAGATGTTGATGGCAGTGATGGAGATAATGGTGGTGACAGCGAAACAGAAGCAGAAAGAAGACTTGAGATTTCTCCTAAAGATGAATATATCAAGGCAGTTAACAACTACATATAGTAGACAAGTACCAGTGTGACCTTTGACCATGGTTGAAATGCAGCTAAGATAGAACAGAGAGAACTTGGGAGGACATTTGGACCAGAAGAAGCACCTAGTCACCCAAGCTGCTATAAGACTCCAGTGTGAAGGCTCAGAACTCAGTAACCATGGCCTTAAGGAAGGAGCATGGCAAGACCTAGGGTAGTATCTGGAGACCCAGCTAGAGATTAAGACAGGGCCAAAGACTCACTGGAAACTTGAAGAAAGCAAGGCTGTCTATGTCTAAGACTTGGTTTAATGAGTAGAATATTTTAGAAGTCGGAACTGAAGAAAATACCAGTGTCCACGGCTCCCACTCTCAACTCAGTATGAAAATCATACCAGCCACTATGCTGTGTTTGCCAGGATTCCAGTGAGGCTGAGACCCAGCACATAGTCTTGTGTACTTTGCACTCTGGGTGCTGTGATAGATGGCAATCAATAAGCAGCATGTTAATGCTGGCCTGGGTAAGTACAGTGTGTTAATCTGCTGTCTGTTGTAACAAGTGCCTGAAATAAACACCTTAAAAGGGTAAAGATTTGGTTTGGATCCTGGTTCCAGGAGCATCTGTCTGTGGTCAGCTGGGTACATTGTTTGGGTGCTTGTGTGTGCGAGGCAGAACATCCTGGGAAGGGACATGTGGTGAAGCAAAGTCAATGACCTCATGACAGACAGTAGGAAGCAGAGGGGGCTGAAGGACACATCTCCAGTGACTCTATTCTTTTTCTGGCCCCACTTCTTAGTAATTTCTCCAGCTCCCAGTAGCATTACCAGTGGGACACCAAGCCTCTAACACGTGAGACCTTGTAGGGACAGTTCTACAGCATGTCAGTTATACAGTAACCTTAGTGTATGGAAGAATGACTAATGGAGGGTGGGCTTTAGGTATGGCCATATGCAAATAACCTCCAAGAGTGAGAATATGGCCTGTAGTCTAGAATTCTACATTCTCTGTCTATGCCATTGAAACTAATTCTAAATGCTTCTGGTTAGTAATCTAAAGTCATCAGATCCTTCTAGTCCAAGCTAGGGAAGTAAGAGATGACAATGAGCCTCAAAGGGAGACATCCATGAATTAGGATTGTGGGGTGCCCTAGAGTTTCTCAAAACTCACATTTGTTCATTAATTTAAGGTTTTCAGCAATCTTCCAAGGTGAGTGATATTGCCTTTCTATAGAGAAGGATTTCAGAGTCGTGGAAAGGCCACCTGCTTAGTGTAACTTTTAAAGAGCATAATTTACATGTGAATTTAAACCCAAATGTTTCTAATAATAATTCTTCTTCCATTAAAGCACAGAAAATAGAACTGCCCCCAGCTGAGTCAAGAGGACTCTGGCTGTTGTATAGAGGCATAGCTTCCAATAGCCTTGGAGGGCTTGTTAAGTTGCACAGCAATTATAAAGTAAGTTTAATTCCAACAGGACTTCTGTGACCATCGCAGTGGGTAGTGGGGAAGGCCCACTCGTGGAAAATGAGAAGTTTGTACAATTCTGGAAACACTGCCAGAGCCTCACAATTTTTAGTCCCCCCTCCAATGATGGTAAAACCCCTGACAACCTTCAGAAAAAAATGAAAAATAAATAAAATATAATTGTTTTAAAGAGCTAGAGGGTGAATTTGGAGAGGACAGCCAGACACTGGGTTACTTTTGAAACAGAATCTTTGACATCAGGTTGAGAAGACCTCAAAGGAGGAGAAGCTAGGTGACCAGGACCATGGTCTGTGCTATGAAGAAGAAGTTAGTGGGTTCAAACTACCTACAAAAGATAAACTCAGGGGAGGAGGCAGTGTTAGGGAAAGAGATCAATCATAAGCTCTGGAGTCTGCAGGAAATAAAAGGGAGGGAGGAGTGGGAAACCAGCTGGAGCCAGGAATCCAAAAAGGAAGGTACCACCAAGGATACAGTCAGAACTCTCAGAAACTCTTGCTGATTGAATCAGATGTGCAAGCCCCTAGGATTGGAAGATAGGCATCCAATAGAGCAGCTTTCATCTCCTCCTGAGCAGGCTGCTGGCTGGAGAAATAGACCCATCAGAAGTTGCTAGGGTCCAGCATCCTCGTACATCAAGAGCAATGGTGCTGCCACACAGGTTCCTGGAAGCACACAGCACTAGCTCATCATATCAGAAGTGTTTCTTGTTCTTTGCCTTCTTTCATGTTCTTCCACTGGGAGTTGCTACTAGCCTGAGGCATAGGTCATGGGTATGTGTATCGCCGTTAGACAGAAGCACTTGGAATGTTGTCTAGTACTCTGGGTGTGATGTCCAGAGAACTAGGTTATATTGGTTACTTCCCTGCTTACTTGGACAAAATGCCTGACCAAAGCAATTTAAGGGAGAGAAAAGGTATTTGGGCTTAGAGTTGAGGGGATCAGCCTGCCACAGCAAGGAAGATATGGCAGCAAGTAAGGAAGGCATGGTGGCAGGAGACCAGCTGACTACATAGAGTTCACAGTTCTGAAGCAGACAGTGAATAGGAAGCAGAGCTCAGCTATAAAGCCTCAGTCAAGTCAACCCACAGTGAGCCACTTTCTCCAGCAAGGCTCCTCCTCCTCCAGGCTCTGAAACTTTCCCAAACAGCACCACCAGTTGGGAACCAAGTGTTCACATGAGTCAGAGGGGACCATGTTACATTCAAATACAATAGAGACTGCAGCTCAAACCTTACTTCCTTGAAAAGATTTACAAGTGACTGTATGTAAAGGAGCTTCCTCGACTCCTCACATCCCTCCATCAATTTTCTTCATAAGCTCTCTTGCAGCTCTTGTAGCCTTGCTCATTATTTACCCGTTACTTGTCTATTACATGCACTATTAAAATGCAGGATTCATAGAGGCGAAAACAAGGTCAGGGAGGAATTTCCGTGGGACTTTCTTCCTGTGGTGGACTCTCTGTGCCACATGTTCCTGCCACCATAACACTCTCTACTGACCTTCCTACAGCTGAGACCTGCTGGTCATCCAAATCTCTTTATCACGTATCTATGTGTGCTTTCCTCAGCTACCCCATCTCAAGTGGCCTACAGATCACACTCCTCATTTCCACAACAGAGCACCTTCCCACAGACTAGAGTTTGCTTATAGATAGTTGTTTTCAGCTTTATCTATATTTTGTCTTTTATTATGTACCAGAATGCCAGTCCTATCCAACTTCTGGAACAATTGTTGACACAAAGCAAACATTTAACAGAGAGTTTCAAAGTGAGTGGAAGGATTGGGGAGTTCCAAATGAAGCTGCCCCAAGTGTGGAGACCAGCTTGTCACTCAGCTTGCTGCAGGTCTTGCTTCACCTGGGATAGAAGCTGAATGAACATCAGAAGGATTCACTAGGGAACTGAGGCTCTGGAAGCCAGTGAGAATCCACATAGTGGGACACCCAACTCTGGGTAAGAGAATTTATAGGACATTTCCTGAGTGGGAGACTCCAGTTACAGCGACAGGAAATGAAAATAAGAAGTGACTTCTTTCTGGTTAAAATTACAACTGATGCTTAGATAGCATTTGGGCAATCTTCCAATTCTCTTGTAGAAATCACCACCTTTAATGCTTTATTTTTAATGACTATATGTAATTACACCATTACAGGGTATCATGTCACATTTTCACACATACATACATTATGTAATTTTTAAGTCAGGTTAAATATATCCATCCCCCTAACACAAATCGTTTTTTTTTTTCAGATGAAAGCATTCAAATGCTTCTCTTCCATCTTGTTGAAGATACAGCATGTAGTTATTATTTATAGTCATTTTTTTGTGAGGCAGCACACAAGAACTTCTTATTCCTGTCTGGCTGTCTAGTAGAACAGTTAGAACTATAAACTCTCAGAAAAATATCAAGATAAATCTTCACTACCTTAATTTTGACAATGGACTTGGATGTAGCATTAACTCTATGGGCAAGAAAAGAAAAAAAAGTATATATAAATTGTACTTCCAAACTTAGAGTGTTTTCACAGAGCTCAGCTAGAGAACAGTCTTTGTTGTAAGTCAATACATATTATTCACAGGCCAATGAGTTATTGTAAAGCTGCTTATTTAGACAGTGTTGTGTAGCAAGAAATGACAAATATAATTTTACTTGTGTCTATCTTTAGTGAAGCCATCAGTAGACGAAGGATAGAAGATGCACCTAAAATATAAAGCCACATTCCTCATATGACACATGATTAGACAGTGTATGTCTGACAAAGAAGGAAGGAAGAAGAAAGGATAGGAAAGGAAAAAGAGACAAGAGGACCAGAGGATGAAAAAGCGTATAGCGGTGTGTAGTGTATAGGTCTTGCTACCCCACTTTAAGCTCCAAGCAGACTCCACTACCAGCCTTGCCCAGGTTGCAGATCACACACACACACACACACACACACACACACACACACACACACAAACTTAATTTTCAACCTGTCTATGACTCAATTGCTGGGTGCTTCTAATCTCTGTGGCTAGCATGCCCTTCCCAATACTCTTAGCTAAGCACTCTAAATCTGCCCTCAACTTTAGTTGCTCAGTTACCTTCTCCTTGGTCAGCAACCCAAAACTGCCCTCAGCTTTAGTTGCATTTCTAGTCTCCTGCCTGGGAAAATGGCCTATGGCTGCTCCACTCAGGATCTCACATGGCTGGTCACCCTTTCTCCATCCAAAGCAAGGCAAATATCCTCCTTTTTCCCTACATCTGCTAGCTTGCCTGTGGGGACCCAAAGTCCCACCTATTTCACCCAGCTCATTGGCCACTAGCGCCTTTATTGATGGATCAAGAATCAGTTGGGAAACAGGACCTTAGCATCAGAACCATCAGCTACAGTGGTGCCCTCAGAAAAGCACAACAGCCTTTTATTGGCACTTGGACAAAATTATTAAGCTTCATGTCAATGAACATATCTAAATGATGCAGAAATGTGACCCCCCCCCAAAAAAAAGGCACCAACATGGCCACCTATCAGCCTAAACTCATCACTTTATAAAGATCAGAACTAGTCTGCACTGCCATCTTTGAGGCTAAGTCCCACAGAGGTGAAATTACTCCTGGCAGTGACTGGACATGAGAATATCTGGCAACTCCAGATGAAAATGTAGACAGCACCAAGAAGAAGCTAGGGTGGACAGAAGCTCAGGTGTCAGAGTGTCAGCCTTGATGGTGTGACCGCAAGCTGCTTCAACCTACACTGTCCCCTCAGGGAGGACAAAGATTCTGCATTCCTAGACATCAGTGGAAGGAAATGTGTGAGGAAGGGGTGAGTATGTCAGAAGTCCACTGGCATGCACTGTCTTCCCTAAGCCTTCCCATTTGTAGAAGCAACTTTTAGTTTTTCACTTTTCTGGCACCTCAGAGAGTACCAGAAGCAGCTCAGATTTCTGACATGGAGGATTTTTAGCTCCCAGGGCTGCACTTTCTCCAAACCAGAAAGATGAAAAATTATTTAAACCTTCCTTAGGGATTTCCTAACTAATATCTAGAATCCAATGCTAATCACTTCTTTGAGCACTTGGGTTCTGCGTTTACATAAATTACCTCCTTCATGCCTCACAACAATAAAGTACATGAGAAGAGAGTAGGAAAGAGAAGGGGGGAGAGTTATACAGATGAGGAAACTGCACTCAGAGAATTGATGAACTTATCTGTAGTCATATGGGTAGTAATAGGACTCAAAATCAAGACTGACATTCATTTGGCCAGATAACACTCACTGTCTCATCTCTAACCTTCAGACCTCCCTGAGGAAATGTCCTTAACACACTTAGAATGATGCCTTTACCTCTCCAAAATTACTCCTTTTCCAGGCCCAAGAAGGTGCTCTCTGGAGAACACTGAAGCAAGCAGTGCTGACAGTGGTTTACAGTGGTCTTTCCCTTCAAAAAAGTTGTTTGCCAGTCTTACTATGCTCATGAATACCCTATCTCTAGTGAAACAGTCACAGTACAGTGTGTCCAGTGGTAAGCTCAATGCTCAGCCTGGGTGTGGCACCAATCACTGCCATGGGATGGGCACAAGTGGTGTCAGTCACAAATCCACAATTTGGCCATGACCAACCTATTCAGTAAGTTAAGCCTCCATCTATTTCCTCTTCTGAAAAATAGTAAAGAACAAGTTAGCTCTACGTTGTCAGGGCTGGGAAGCAACAGAAATATTCAAGAGTGGGTGATAACTGAAGTTAGATAGACCTGTGATGGCGGGCACCATATCCCTTAGGAAAGAGTTTCCAGGCATAAATCCATATAATGTCCAATTCTATTCAAAGCACTCTGTAGGATTTAATTCCTTCTAAATACATGAAGGAGAAATACTGGTTAGTTTTTTTTTTTCTCACTACTGTTGCAAAACACTCAGCGAAAAGGGCTTACTGTAGAAAGTAGGTTTTTTTAAACATCATTTTGTATTTATCATTTAGTTTTACATTTTATAATTAAAATATAATTACATAAATTCCCCAACCTTTCTCCTCCCTCCAACCAATCCCATGTACTTATTGGTCTTGCCTCCTCTCCAAAACATAGCCTCTTTGATTATTATTGTTTCACACACACACACACACACACACACACACACACACATACACACACACACTAATATGCTGTTTGGTATTGATTGGATAACCAATTCCTGGGGAAGATTATTTCTCCAGCTCTCATCATCCCTTAGTTGCCTTCAGCTCTCAGTTTGGTCCTCACCATCTTTCTGCCCACTCTTCTGTGATGTTCCCTGAGTATTAGGTGTAGGAATCATATTGTAGACACATCCCTTTGACTAGGGAGGGTAGAATCACTTATTTTCTTCATTTTTACAAGTTGTAGCTTTCTAGAATAGTCTCTGTCTGCTGAAAAGAAGTATCTTTGATGAAGGGTAAGAGCTATACTTTTCTGTGAGTATAAGGATACATAGGTCTAATTCTGTTAGAAATTATGTGATTTACTAAAGTGACAGTACTAAGTTCTCCCTCTGAGATCCATGACTTTTCTAGTCCCAGATAGATGGTCAGGTCTCCAGAAAAAGGTATAATTTCTATATTGTTAAGTGGGTCTTGAGTCCAATTAGAGAGCTGTTTGTTGCCTTCAAGATACAAACTCCACTATTGCACACTTGGGGTATCCTTCCATGTTGGCTATTGTTCTTGTTCATAGGTGTTATATCGAGTTAGGGAAACTGCTTTCTTTCCTCCTGTCTTAGAGTTTCTATTCCTGCACAAACATTATGACCAAGAAGCAAGTTGGGGAGGAAACTGTTCATTCAGCTTACACTTTCCCCATTACTGTTCATCACCAAAGGAAGTCAGAGCTATAACTCAAGCAAATCAGGAAGCAGGAGCTGATACAGAGGCCATGGAGCCACAGCAGTGAATGGAAGTCCAAGACTCTAGCAGTAGCTCAATCCCACAAGGTAAGCAGGAGAAAAAGAGAGAATCTTGCTTCTTCCAATGTCCCTATATAGGTCTCCAACAGAAAGTATGGCCCAGATTAAAGGTGTGTGCCACCATGCCTAGATCTGGGACTTGCTTTGTCCCAGATGATCTTGAACTCAGAGATCTCCTGGCCTTAGTCTCCTGGGATTCATAGCCACTATGCCTCAAGATCTCCATGCCAAGATCCAGAATAGAAACTTGTATCTCCCAGCCTCAAGATCAGGATCACAGGTGAGACTTCTAATTCTGGATTTTAGCTCATTTCAGATATAGTCAAGTTGACAACCAGGAATAGCCACTCCATTGAAAGGTTGCCTGGCACCTTCTGGTACTATGACAATGTCTTTAGAGAAGAAAGTTTCAAATCTGATTCACCTTGGATCCTTTCAGTCCTGTATATCCAAAGTACATAGTATCTTCAGCAATAGGGACTTACTTTCAACCTTTGGGAGGTATCCGAGGGCAATTGCAATAGCCTATATTGTTTTGAGTTTCTCTAGGACTACCTTGACCAACAACTCCAAAAAGGCTTTCTCACAGTTGGTAAAGGACAATCAATTTTGGTAGAGTCAGAGGAACCAGCCCTTGGTCATTAGGCTCCATGTGCTGGACAAAGCATCAAATAGCAGAGGCTGTTCTAGACAAACAGAAAGCAGATTGAAAGGGGATACAGGAAGGGTCAAGTGTAAGATTTAGTTCCTAGCACCCAACCCTGGTAATCAATTTCCCCCAACTAGGCCCATATCCTACTTCCTACTACCCTCAAATAATGCCTTAGTTTTATGAATACTTCAAAGGACAAATGCATTGGTTATATCAGCATCCTCATAATATAATTGTTTCTCAACAAGTTATAAAAGACACACAGTTATGTGCCCTACTCCCCACTAACCTTGTAAAGTGCTCTTAATCTCATGAAACTGACATTGACCTTCTCTGTTGGTGTTATGTGACCCCTTTTCTTTTTAATACGGTAATTTTTGATGCTGTTGTGTGGTCTTTTTCCTGGGGAGACATGAACAAATATGTGCTTACCCCAGATAGGGAACTGATGACAGACCAAAGTCTGTACAGCACCAAAATTCTACTTGGGGAACCTACGAGTTTCATTAGGACTACTTACCTGAGTGTGAGTAAGACCAGAGTAGAAATGACTAAAAGACAACTATATTACCGAAGCCTACTCAAGCATGAGTAATATAGCTCACAAAAGCTGGAAAACCAGAGCATGCTTCACAGGCTTCAGGCAGTTTAACAGTTTGGAGAGTGTCTTCTGCAAGTGTGTTGGTCTGAGCATATTCTAAACAGCACATCTCTTCTGAAAGACTTCTAGGCAGCTTGGTTGGGATCTGCTTCTTCAAGAAAGCTGAACTTGTCTGAGAGTGACTCTCAGCAGTCTTACTACACATATAATATTGGAGAAGGATGGACCTAGTGAATCTGGTCAGTTTCAGGGACTTCCTGAATCCGTATTAATATGTTTACTTTCTGTTTTAATGAGCTTCCTTGTAGGAGAGAATGATTTCTTTACATGTATTATGAATTTTCATATAGAAATTTAAACTATATTTTAAATAATTATCTGAGAATTTCATACAATGAATTGATGATATTCTCCTCATGCCTAACTCCCTGTTGAGCCTCCCAACTGTACTCCACATCTTTACTCTTTTCACCTTCATGTCCTCTTTCTTTTCTTTGTAACTCATTATTATTTGTGCTGTGCATATACCATGAGTGTGTGGTCACCCATTGGAGCAAAATCTACCTACCAGTCTCTTAAAGAAAACTTTCCATCCTCCAACAGCTATCAATTACCACCAGTTAAGAGCAAGGGCTCATGATTCCTCTTTCCCCTTTTATAGAATGTTGACTGGCTGGATGTTGTGTAGGCATTGCATAGGCAATGCTGCTGTTCCTTCATGAGTACAGACATTCTGTGACATCCAGAAGAGATTGCTTCTCTGAAGTCCTCCTGACTCTCTGACTCTTATATCTTTCTGCACTGTCTTCTTTGATGGTCCCTGAACTTTGGTGAGGGTGATGTAGATATACCAGTTTGGCTAAGCACCTCACTAATACTTACTCTCTGTATTGTGATCTGTTCTAAGTTTCTGTTTACTGACACCCACTGTACAGAGAAACTTATCTAGTAATATAGAAACATTTTTAAGGTGCCCATATACTATGGCCATTATGTCTGTTACACAGCTATGCAAGCTGGAACACTGCTCTGAAACACAGGGCTGAAAAACAAGCAGTCTGATGCTAGAACCAGACTCAGTGTTTTGGCTTTATTAGCTGTGGGTTATTTCAGATGTACATGCAATATTTGGGGTGTACTTGCTCTGGGGTGGTCCCAGAGTAGTTCATTGATCTGTTCCAGGAAATTAAAACTCAGGAATCTCTTACAACCCATAAAAATCCTCAGAATTCCTTGTGTTATTACTGAGTCTGGGAAAAAATAGAATTGAAGTAAGAAATCTACGGTTGGTGTCTGATAGTTTTACTCTATTTGACATGAATTGCATTAGGCAACATAGACATGAGAATATTCCCAATCTTATCATAGTAGACATCTACAAAAGATAATTAATGTATGCATATATATAAATGCATAGAAACGCATGTACTCATTTGTGAACAGATATTATTTGAGATAATTGCATATTCATGTACATGAAATCATGCACAGCTTTGAATTTAAAGACACATGCACATTTATAACTACTATAGAAAGGCAATGAAATGTGAACAAAGTCATGTACTCTTGTTCTATAGTCACACATTGTGGTTCACATGTGCACAGATGGTACAAATGGATATATTTCCACACACTGGGAGACGCATGTCAACAAGCATGAAAATTTCTACTTTTGCTTACCTTTTGGAAAACCTAAACTCAAGGAGAAACAAGATGCAGCATACTACTTATCTTCAGAAAATAACAAGATCTTATCTATATCATCAAAATTATTTTTACAGATTCATTTGACAAATGTTGAATATTCACCATATGCCAGACATAGTTGTCAGTGCTGAATGAGTCATCACTAGTAAATTTAACACGTGGATCAGTCCTCTTCTCCTGGAGTCTGTGTCCTTAGACTGATGCACAAAGATCCAGGCGGGTACACTTTACTATTAGGAGCACAGCATCAGAGGAAGTGCAAAAGAGACTTTTGCTCTCCCTAAATCATAGCTTATTTGTGGTAACTGTGTCCGTGCTAGAGAAAAGCATAGATGACCATAGGTAGGAAGCTTAAGACCATGTCTCTGTTAACATCAGTGTATGTGACCTACTCTGTAGACTTAGGAAAGTTGATAATGCTAGATAAGACAAGGCAGAGACAGAGAAGTCCAAGACCCAGGTGGAGATTGGGAAAGAAGTAAATGTGGGAAAAGAAGTAAGGGGTGATACCAAGATCGCAGAGATTGACAATCCTGAAAATGACTGTATAAGCACACAAAGAAGAAAAGTGTTATAATAGTATCTAACTAAGAGAGCACCACCCTGGCTGCTCCAGAAATACCACACTCCCTCATTCTGAAACACTGTTTATTTTAGGATGAGGCAAGGCTTTATTCGTAGCTTTTCAAAGAGAATTAAAGACAGATCAACAGGCATCTAATCCTATCAAATATATAAGTCAACTGTTAGGTCCTCAGGCTGGCTCTTAACAGAAATCTTAATTTTGAATTAAAAAGTTGGGGTATTTGTAGATCATCCGGAACCAAGTAATCAAACAGCATTGGATAGTCCTCAGTTGACCTAAACCCTGTGTTTCTGACTCCTTGCTTCAAGGTTCCCCCCTAACAATAGCTTTGAACTACATCATTGAATGCTTGAGGTTTGTTTCTTAGATGGGCATATCCCACAGGGGATCAGGACACAGATAGGAGAGAAGAGAGAAGGCACTTGCCTCAAATGGTAGTGTGACCACTGTTGGTTAGTGTCTAGTGGATGATTTGCCTCTTTAAGCACCCTAGAGCTTCACCTTAAAGGATTCATTATTGATGTTCCTCAAGGCATGTCAAAGAGATCAGACTATGCCCTTGACATTCAAGAAATTACGAGACTCTTCACTGATACTTTTGTGCAGAAACAGAAGCTGGGAGAAGATATTATATATTTGGATTTATGAAGATTTGGAAAGTCCCTCTTACATTTACAAAATTTTCTCCTTTTCATTAATAGGGAAGAGAGTTGTTGTTAAAAAAATACCTTGTACATTTCTAAGAACAAATTGGATTAGCCAAATAAACATCAAGGACAAGCTTCTTTGAAGAAGAGATGCTTGAGTCTATGCAATGCCACTCATGCACTTATGTTAAAATATTGCTCAACAGGTATTATACAATTAGTGCATATTTATGGAGTACAGAATGACATTTCTCCATGCAAGTTCATTGTGTGATAATCAACTCAGCATGCTCAGGCTATCCCTTAAGCTCAAGCATTTGTCATCTGTTGTGATAACAACCTCCAAGCTCTTATTTTCTGGCAATTTTTAATGTATAGATCTGTCATTTTTAGCTATAATCACTCTGTGCAGTTTAGCAGGACATATTCTTCTGTCTTGTGCCCTTCCGCCAGCCTTGAGCAGGCCTAAGAGATGAGACCTTGTTTACCACAGTAGACCAAACAATAGGACTCTGGAGGTATGGCCTAGAGGCATTTCCTGCCCTTGGCGGAGGCAGTGCTTGCTTTGGCCTTGGAGCCTTTCTGGCTGCCTGTAGCCAGGTACAAAAGCTGAGAAGAATAGACTGCCTGCTGAGCTTGCTTGAGACATCTCGGCCTGCGATTAAGTACGGATTCCTCTCACCTCCAGCAGGATGGTTTCCACTCACCCCCAGCCAGCTGCAGTAAGAAGAAACTCTGGGGGTGGGGGTGGGGTGGGTTATCCCCTTTAAATTAGAAGCTGAACATTAAAGCATTGAGCCTCGATCAGAAACCTTTGTCCTGGCTTCATCTCTTCCCGCCCTCCTGTCCCTTCCCAGCCTCTCTTTCAGGTGAACCTGGTCGACTGTGGCCGATGGCCCTCAACACTGTCTAGCTGTGACTTTGTGTTCACCAGTGTTTTCCCTTCACTCTCCAGCATTTAATGGACACAAATCTACTCTCCACTTCTATGATGTCAGCAATTTTAGATTCGGCACCACGTGTTTATTGTAGCACAATGTAAAAAGCAATTCAACCTAAGGACTCAACCTAACTGTGTAAAAAACCTGTGTGTGTGTGTGTGTGTGTGTATGGCTGTGTGTCTGTGTTTGTATGTGTGGTTGTGTGTCTGTGGTTGTGTATCTGTGGTTGTATATGTGTTTATGTGTATGTGTGTATGTGCATGCACATGAGTGTCTGCTTGGACATCTGTATGTCTGTGTATACATACATAAAATGAATACCATAGAGCCATAAAACAATAAACTCCTGCCACCATAGGCAGCATGAGTTACAATGTTAAGTGAAATATTCTATGCTCAGAAAGATGATCACTACATACTGTCACATGATTTCCCACATATGTGAACCCTTGAAAAGAACTTTCAATCAAACATGGTGGTTCACGCCTATAATCCCAGCATTTGAGAGATAGATTCAGGAGTTCAAGGAGTTCAGCTACAGATCAAGTTGGAGGCCACCTAAAGCTCCACAAGACTCTCTAAAATTTCAAATAAATTACTTTATAATTTCTATGTAAAAAATAGAGAAAGGAACTGTAGTTTCTCTTAATTTTTGGCTTGAGAATTTCATACATATATGTGTATTTTGGTCAAATCTTATTTTCCTCCCCTTCAGTTTTTTCACAATACCCCTGGCTATTTTCTTTCCCTACCTCAGGTGATCTTTTTCTTAACCCAGAGTCCCCTCAGTGCTACCTGTAAGTTTTTGAGTATAGACAGACTCCTGGAGCATGGGCAGCCTCTCAGGAGCAGCATTCCTGAAGAAATTTGACTCTGTCTTCCTAGAAACCATCAATAGCAACTCAGCTAAGAGTAAGATTTTATGAGTCCTTCCCCAGTCTATGCTAGAATTTGGACAGTCTTGGACTTGTGCATGTGGCCACAGTTGCTGGGAGCCCATGTGTGCCACAGTGTTGTCATAACCAAAAAGCATTGTGTTCCTGTAATTATCTACTACCTCTAACTCTTACAATCCTTGTACACTCCCCCTCCACACACACCATAGTAATTTCTAGGCCACAGTGGCCCAGATGTCCCACTTAGGGCCAAGCACTCCCCTGAGGGTTATAATGTACCTTGATGATAGATTCTTGACACAGTTAACAATATCAGGTATGAGTTGGCTTGTGTAGTGGGCCATAAATCCAGTCAGAAAGTGGCTGGTTACCCCCATGACATCCTTGCCACTATTGAACAAGTGGCCATATCTTACTAGACCTGCTGGGTAACTTTTCTCTCCCAGTAGTTTTCATAGCACCTTCCAATACCATCTCAGCTAGCCAGTAGGGATGAAGTTTTCAGGGTGGTTTCAGTTTGATATATATATATATATATATATATATATATATATATATATATATATA
>NW_021604600.1:5820800-5835414 GCF_004785775.1 Grammomys surdaster
ATATATATATATATATATATATATATATATATATATATATATATATAATCATGTGACTCAAGTATGTGAAATCTTCATCAATATATTCTTACTGTCAAGTTCTAGAGGGTAACCAAGAGTCAGGGCAACAACCTGTAATGTTGGGGAAATCTATGGGACCTCATTGACCAACAATGTAAAAAGAGGCAACCCATTGTTGGTAATGGGTTCTTTATTTGATAACCAATGGTATCTGGGAGAGGTACTGCCCCTACCCCATATAGGATAATTCAATTTAAACTCATATATAATATATATATACATACACACACACACACATATATATATATATGTATATATATATATATATATACATATATATATGAGTGTTTGTAGTAAACAAAACTACATGTGGCTTTTGTAAAGGTCTCTAGTGTTAGTTATCCCTCCCACACTCGCTCCTCTACCCTGACCCATCTCACTTATCTCTTCCTACTACATTACTTTCCTTCCTCCTCATATCACCTACATTCTCTTCCCCTCCCTTGAGCTGAAGTTTCTTTAGCAGTGTCCCGAGTAATCCCAGCTTTCTGAAATGCCAACCAAAGTATATAAATGCCACTACTGTTTTCCCTGTACAGAAATAGAGATTTTTTTCAAAATACATAGAAATTAAGTCATTTCCTATCTCTACTCTTTATATCTCAAGTAACATTCTGCCAATGAAATGCTTCTAGCTAATATTGAGCAATCATTTGCATAATGATCTCTAGAAACTGAGTGTCACCCCGGCTCTCCTTGGTGTTGGAGTTGCAGCTGCAGGCACGGGATCCATGGGCACTGTCCTGCTCGGCACAGCTCTGTGTACCTTAACAAGCAGCAGAGACAGGAGCAGGTGACAAGTCTTACACAGAGATGAAGTGAGAATCACATGCAGAGCTGGCCTTTGAAGTGCTGCAACTGCAGTGTACACTCAGTGACTCAAAAGGGCCATCACAGCCTCCCGTTCTTTCCAGGAATTCTCAAGAATTGTTTTTCTTTCCTCCGTATTATTATTACAGCTATTAACAAATGTAAGTTGCACAAATTAATGAGATTCTCTGTGACATGGCTGTGCACACATGCAATGTGTATTGATCATGTGATTCTCACCTTCTCTCCCACTTTTTTCTTTTACATACATGTATTAAAGTCTTATCATCTGTAAGATGGATGACCAAAAGGGTAAGATTCAAATGATGTATGTATGCATAATACATATGTACGAGCTAGCCCCTTATCCCTGCCACTTTTCTAGGCTCTAATCTTCTCTCTCCATGAAGAAAACATCTCTTGTTCCCATGGTTGTACAGTGTCTTCACTCAGATACCATCTAGTAAGGAGCACCTCATACTTTTAGGGGACCAACCTTCAAATACCAAACTTCAAACAAACTCTCACTTTTGTGGGAGCAAGCAAAGATCCTCCATAAGTCAGCTGTTCTAGTTTGTTTCAAGTGAAGCTATATCACCAGGAAGGCCTGTCTCTGACCAAGAATGAAGCCAATCTTAGCAAAGCAGAGCTAAGAAATATGGATCCAGAAATATCAAATCCACACTGCACCAAGTCCTGCCTAAATGCAGTCTACAGCTTCATGCTGCCCTCACTCAGTCATGGGATGTGCGTCTCCCTCACCAGGAGAGAAACTCCTTGGTGGCAGGAATGCTTATAATTGTGCTATCTGCAATGCCTATTGCATTCAAAGTCTTCATAGATATTTCTGACTGACTAAATCAATCAGTCAATTAATTAGTTAATGAAGGAACAGCTTAAGACTGCCTGGAAAATTTTGGGTGAAGACATGCAGGCTCAATATCCCAGACATACTTCAGACAATTAAGCAAACCCCCCCATCAAGATCAAGTTCTTTAGTGCCACCAAGTGTAAGAGGAATCACTGTGCCACAGTGGAAGGCTGGACCATTGGAACCCCTGTCATTCTGTAATTTGTTCTTGAGGATTTAGTTAGTCCCTCTAGGTGACATGTGCCCATGTCCTGTGGTAATAACCTGCCTACAGGAGTGATCACATAGAAACACTAAGGTTGGGCATTGAAGCAGCATAGCCTGAAGGGCCTTCTTCCCCACAAAGGACCCTGTAAAGGCTATTCTGGCCTCCGTGGAGAATAGTGCTGCTTTCTGCCTGTGTAAATACATCTTCCCAAACACCATTTTCAGTCCTGGTCCACAGTGGGCTCTCCCACTCTAGTGAAGAGACTGCTTTACCATTTTATTCAGCTGCCTTGGATTTCCTATATGAGGTTGAACTTCCAACTCCAGAAATTTCTGGTTTCTTTAACAACTCTGTTGTGCCATATGATGTTTTTCTGGAAGCTGTCTTGTGAGAAGACAAGTGATGTTTTGCTGAAAACAGACACCAAACACGTGCGAGGGAGCATGATGTTTAGAAAGAGTATAAGAACCCCACAGACAGTGAGAGAACACTCTTGCATTGCTACACTGTGAACCTTCTCTGGTCTTGCTGATATTCACTTCATAGAGAGAAATACACCAAAGAACATCTTGTGGTATTCTGCTGACTCATACTGATTGAGCAGAGCCTTGCTGTTTCTGCTGGGTCATGCTGCTGCTACTGATTTGTGTTTGGTGTTTGCTATTGAACCAGGCTGCTAGACTGCTGGTATCCTGACAGTGAAGATTGGAATCATCCCAAGGAACTATTAACCTATTTCCCCTACCTCTGGTCAGTTGGTTTGAAGGGAGGTTGAAGTGTTTAAGAACCCTGAATAAAGTAGGTTTAAAAAAAAATCTAAGTCTACAAGAAGGCTAGCTCATCTTATGCCAGAAGGCTTCATACATGTATCTTTAGCTAAAATCTGTGAATTAGTTTGGTTTCTATTGCTAACACCATGAACAAAAGCAAGGAAGAAGAGTATTTGACTTACAAATCTGGGATCACAGTCCATTGAGAGAAACCAAGGAGGGAACCTGGAGGCAGCAACTGAAGCAGAAGTCGTGGAAGAGGACTGCTTACTGGCTTGCTCCCCACAGCTTTCCCAACTTTCTATCTTATACAGCTCAGAACTTCCTGTTCATGAGTGGCACTGTATACAGAGAGCTGGGCCCTCCCACATCATTAATCAAGAAAATGCCCCGAGCTAAGTGTGGTCCATGCCTTTAATTCCAGCACTCGGGAGGCAGAAGCAGGCAGATCTCTTGTGAGATTGAGACCAGACAGGCCCAGACAGTAAGATATTGTCTCAAAAAAAAGTCCTACAAACTTGCCTATAGGCCAACCTGGTAGAGGCAATTCCTCAGTTGAGAGTCCCTCCTACTTTTTCCAGATATGTCTATTGTACATAGCATAGCATAGTCTATTATGATAAGTTAGGTTCTACAACCTCAAAGTTTCCCACAGCAAGCCCTCCACCTTAATTATAAGGACAATTACGTTAATCATAGTAGTTCCAGCTTACTGAACAGGAATATTTTGCTGGGAACTCTATTAAGGACTGTGTTATATTCAATGATTTCCTTTTGGAGTCTGATCAATGAGATGGGGACCATTGTTACCATCATCTCCATCTGCAGGAGACAAACTGAGATATAATATAGGTAAGAGTCAGCATAAGGGGTAGGTAAGTAAAGTTTGCTGCCCAAGCATGAGAACCTGACCTCAATGCCCAGACCCCCTGTTAAAAATGCCAGCTACAGCATCACACACATGTACTCCTGGTCCTAGGAAGAGAGGTAGATGAAGATTCTAAGGGCTTGTTGGCTGGCCAGTGTAGCTGAATCCATGAGCTCCATGGTCAATGAGAGACCCTGTCTTAAAAAAAAGTTAAAAGATAGAGAGTGTTAGGAAGATACTTCAATTACTTAATGTTTATTTCCACACATGCACACATCTTCCCAGATTTCTTCTGTTCGGAGCTGCATTAGACCCCTCCCTTTTATCTCTCTGGGTATCCACATGATGTGGCCCATGACCCAGAGAATTTTAAAAGCTGTTCCTCATACCTGCAAGGTGATAAGCACCATGCACTGAACTTGGTATCTAGCAGACAGGACTTCTAAATACTTCTAAATGATAGATGTGAAAGAGACAAGAAAAAGAAAAAACGACAGGAAAAGAAGCATGACAGATGAGAGGAGATCCATGAAGGGAGATGGGGGCAAGTGTAATTCCCCTGAGACTGAGATTTGCAGGGTCCCAGACATTGTGGCTTTTGCCTAGGCCCTTCTCAGACAGTAACAAACAGAGCAGTGTGTGTTTGCTGCCCCTTTAATCAATGCTGAGTTCCTGGTGTCTAAATTGGATGAGGTACCCAATTTCCAGGTTCCTGATAGGAAGCTGACTATCAAGATGGCTGAAGGTCAAGACTGGCATTTGAGTCCAATTCCACCATTTTCTAACTCTGCACCTGAGGATAGATCATCCAGACTTCCTAAGCCCTAGTTTTATTCTATGTGTAATGGAAGATAAGAAGCCCTGCCTTTCAGGCCTTATGAAAACCTTAAATCCAGAGTGCAAAGCATTTGATGTCTACTGTGAGTGATGGACCTCTGTGCTTGCTCCAGGAGTCATGTGCCTCTTCTTGAAAGGAAGAAGGGAGGCAGAGATTCTATTTTTCATTTGAAGCTTCTTAGAGGGAGGCAAGGATCTTTGCTTTCTGAGCACTAATCATGACCCTATTATAGCCTGCACATATAATGCCCCCCAAAGGCATGAAGTATTGCTTCCCTTAGCGTTCATGGATAGGACTTTGAGAAAGTTATTAGATCATGAAACTCTGACCCATGGGTGATGCCTGGTGGACTGATAGTGTGATAACATTATGGTGAAAACCTCAGGGGCGGGGTAGAGTTAAAAGTGACTCACTTAGGTATATCCCGCTACTGGTATCTTTCTCACATGCCCTCTGCTTTCTGGTTCCATGAGACAAAAGGCTTTCCTCTGTCATCTCCTTCCTGCATAATGTATCTGTCTCACCACAGGCTCAGTGTGGGCTGAAATCTATGAAACTATTCCGATCTGATCTCTCCTTCATTTAGTTGTTTAGGTCAGACATTTGATCATAGTGACAGGAAGCTGTCTAGCACAGATCTCCCACCACTACCTGTTTCCTGGAATCCCTGAGGGCATTTTCTAGCTAATAGGTGTGGACAACAGAAGGGGAAAGGATAAGAGGCCTGCAATGCAAATTTTATACCTCTCAAGACTAAATCAAGAACATGAATGAGTATGGCCTCTTTTCTTCCCTTCTCCTTACTTCAATCCTACATGTTAGTCCTGTGGGCCTAATTAATCAGTGCAATTAATTAGAATTATATTAAAATTCTTTCCCATGCACTCTGAAGAGACATGATGACATAGAACAAATGAGACAAAGTTAGCTTGAGACAGCTAGTTGAGCTTCTCTGTGAGCTTTGTTTCTGCACCTGTGAAGTGGAGAGGTTATGGGTGCTTCTATAGTTTGGTTCACCCTGCTATACTCTTAATTCACCATAGCCCTCTGATTCATTCATTAATGGCCTTTGAAGTTCAGTCCTTAGTTAGACCATGGGAATGGGGCCCCTGTGATAGCATCAGTTCAGAGGGACCTGACCTCATCCATTTGCTCTTCCTTGCATGTGATGCCTTCATTGTGTTGATACAGCGGGAGGCCCTCACCGATGTCCATCAACTGCTCAAACCATGCTTTTGGACCTCTTATCCTAAAGAACTGTATGCTAATTTTATAAGGTCCCAATTGTCATCTGTTGACATTAACTTCTGGACAGATGGAGTCCAAATCAGAAAGTCCTTCCCTAAACCTATATTTTACAGGATGCTCTCTGTTTGCTTCTTGCAGTTCCTGATTTTCAGCTTTCTCATTTATGACCTTCCATCCATTTGAAGTTTATTTTCATGCAGAGTGATAGATATGGATCTATTTTCATTCTTCTGCATGTAGACATCCACTTTTCTCAGCCCTATGTTTTGAAGACATGCCTGTTCTCCAGAGTATGTTTCTATCATCGTTGTCAAGTATCAGATGGGTGTAGTTCTGTATACTCATGTTTGGGTCTTCTCTCTTGTTCTTTGGTCCTCGAGTCTATTTTTGTGCCAGTACCATGCTATGTTCATTACAGTAACTCTGTTACATATCTTGAAATATGGAATGTTAATCTCTCCAGCATTATTTTTTCTCTTTGCTCAGGATTGCTTTCAATATCCAAGGTCTTTTCAGATTCATGTGAATTTGAGGATTTTTTCTACTTCTGTGAAGAATGTTGTGGGTATCTTGATTGGGATGGCATTGAATTTATAAGATTATTTTTGGTAGAGTGGAAATTTTTACAATATTAATGCTGCAAGCTCATGAGTATAGGATATCTTTCCATTTTGTAGGTTATTCTTCATCTCTTTCTATAAGGATTTAAATTTTTATTATAGAATACTTTCACCTCTTTGATTGTGTTTATTCCTAGATATTTTGTTTTATTTGAGGCTGTTATAAATGGCAATTTTTCCATGCTCTTCTCCTCAGAACATTTGTGTTAGGTGTACAGAATGGCTACTGATTTTTGTAAGATCAATCAATGTTCTGCTATCTTGCTGAAATTCTTGACTGTCTCTAGAATATTTTGGTAGAAATATTCTTATGCATAATATGTATTGCAGATAGACATAAAAATTGCCTCTCCTTTTCTTGTTTGCATATCTCTAATTACTTTTCATGCCCTATTGCACTAACTGGTGATTTGAACACCACTTTACAGAGGAAAGGAGACAGTGGACAGCCCTGCCTCAATTCCTGATTCTAATAGGATTGCTTCAAGTTTTCTCCATTTAGGACAATGTGGGGTGTGGGCTTGTCATATACAGCCTTTGTCATATGCCTTATCTTGAGCACAGTATTGCTGTGATAAACAACATGACCAAAAGCAACTTGGGAAAGAAAGGGGGTATTTGGCTTACATATCCTGGATCACAATCTACCAAGGGAAGTCAAAGCTAGAACTGAGAATAGAATCCTAGGGTCAGAAGCTGAGGCCAGAGAGGAACTCTGCCTACTGGTTTGCTCTCCATGGCTTGCTCAGTCTGCTTTTTATCATACAGAACTACTGCCCAGGAGTGGCATAAGCTAAAATCTCCCACATCAATCATTAATAAAGAAAATGTCCCATAGACTTCCCTACAGGCCTATCTAATAGTGGCATCATCTCAGCTGAAATTCTCTGTTCTCAGATGAGTCTAGCTTGTGGCAAGTTGCAAATAAAAACAAAACAAAAATGAAACAACAAAAAGCAAGCAATGAGCACTTGCCTGAAGCACACAGGAAGAAAGCAGTGGTCTGAACATGACCACAGAGCAACTGAGACCATAAAAATCTGCAAGCATACACCTTGTTCAAGTCTTCCAGCTACCTGTTTGCCAAATATGAAGTAGGTGATAATACACACTTGCAGGTAGCTCTTGGCATTCAGACCCCAGTGTAGCCTTTGCTGATACTCTGCTTGACAAGTGTCCTAGGATGCTTGCTGCTTGGAGGACATCTTTCAGTCTTTTGGTTCTGTGTTTGGATCAGGCCTCCGACAGGCATCAGGAAGACCAAGGGCAGAAATTAAGGGCCATTAAGGCTGCCATCACTACTTAGTTATCAGAGACTCCTCCTAAGGCCCTGGGACAGAGATACCTGTCTTAGTCACAGCAGGAACACAGATGTGGGTTTGTTTGGGGGTGGGTTTAGTCTAATCACACTGGGATTAAAATGCTGACTTAGTGCATCTGTATGTGCTCAGGGTGGGAGGAGCCAATGAGGGTCCAGTCAGTCGTCTCTAAGGAACTTGGGCAACCAGAGGCAATCACCTCCAACTGGGATCCCAAACTAGAGTAGATCTATATAGCCTTGACTAGCCAAGTGGGGGAGGCGGGTCCAATTAAAGTGGCCACTGCAGGAATTTAATAAGCAGGGGACCATTTACTGAGAGAGCTCAGCATTGGAGAACCTGGCCTCATTTCTGAACACAGAAACGTTTGATGTCGGACATCTGACTCTGTGTCGAGTTCTCAGCCAGCTCTGCAGAAGGCCCACATCCCAGGGAGAGTCCTTTGAAGGAGCCAGGGCTGTCAATGGAGTTGTACTAATTAGGCAACAGGAGTAGCCCCAAATGCCTGTCTTCATTTGCAATTCAGCATGTCTCTAATTTGCCAAATATAAAACATCCTTTCTGGAAAATCACATGCAACTTAGTGAGAGAGATTTCCTCACCTGCCAGGTAGGAAGCACTTAAGATACCAGCTAATTGCCAACTCTCCTGATCATATGATGTAGGCAGACACTGTGCAGGCCAAGCTGGAGTAAGGCACAGTGTCTCACTTATGCTAGGCGCATGGTCTGCCATGGAGTCACACACCCACACAACTACTTGAATTCCAGTTTTACAGATAAGGAAACTGGGACTCATGGAAACGACCCTCCCCCCATCCCCCATCAATCAGAGGGCTCGTGAGGGACAAAGACAGGACAGTGACTGTTGTAGAAACCATGGTTCTCAGCTAGAGTGCTTGCTCTGTGGAGGATCTTTCAGCAATGCTCAGAGATAGTTTAATTGTCACAGCTTGAAGGCTATGGAGGAGCAGTTCCCAGTGCCTACCAAATAGAAGCCCAAGATGCCGGTAAACTCCTACAGTGCTAAGGGCAGCTCAGAAAACAAAAATGTGTGGGCTATGGAATCATCTACTAAGTGGGCCTCAGAATCCCAGCTAGGAGATGGCTTTGCATGGACCGGCTGGCAGCAACTTTGTGACTTGAAGAAAGTCACTCAATTTCTCTGAGCCTCATTTATCATCATCTTTAAAATAGAAGGTGAGAAGAATCTGCTGGAGAATGTGAAGCAAGCCCTCTCTCTAATCTCCCTCCCTCTCTCTTCCTCCTGTCTAGAGGCAATCGGGTACACATTTAAACGTTTATAACCTGAGCAAGGCCATCGGCCAGCTTACACCCCTGAGAAACTCCATCTTGCACTGAGAAACCCGGACACATTAGCTTTAAAATCATGTGACTCTAAAAGACCTAATTTGATATCTTTGTATTCCTAGAATTATAAATTTATTCACCTAAATAAAATATATGGATCATAATTCATAAAAAATAACATGCAATTCACTTTCAGAGAGACACTTGAGACTCAGCATTCAACCCAATGTACAGGCAATGAACATTAGGCCCAGGCCTTGATACTCTGCTTTCCTCCGCTTACATTAATATGACTGGGGTGTGAGTAACAGCTCCCAGGACTGATATTTGACAATGTCCTGGGCAAGCACAATACTACATTTTCCTGGGCAAAACCAGTTGACCCAGGAAAACCTATATGACCCACTTTGACTTATGACATAAAAGATGTCACCTCTTTCATGGGGACAAGTGAGGACATGAGTTCTCTTTTTGTCCCAACTGTGGGCTGGGAGGACTTAGGAGTAGATTCTCCCTAGGAACAATCAGCCTGAACTAAGTACAGACACATCATTCAAGCCCCTGAATACAGCCATGCTTTATGCCTGGTCTTTTCACTAGTGTAAGAGTGTCCCAGAACCTCTCCTGACTTCTACATTTATGTTCCTTGGGAACAAATTGTTCTGAGGAGCTCAGTAACAGCTCAAGTTCTCTGTCTCAGGCAGGGACTCAGGTGGATCTGGGCCAGAGCTTAACTCCTGCAATAGTGCGTATGTTCTTTTTATAGAAGCATGACACATACGCACATAAATATCTATAGAAGAAGAAAATGAGATAGGTGTAAGGCAGGGAAAGATGGAGGGAGGGAGGAAGGAAAGGAGAGAGAAACACTGGTGTGCAGAGAAGTAAGTGTCCGCAAATGCACAGGTGAGCATCTGGTGAAGGATGGAGTGTTGAAGCCCAGGGCCCTGCTAGCTCTGCTTCCTGACTGATCCTCTAGGCTAAGCATGCTCCTGGCTGCTAACACCACTGGATAGTTTTGCCTCTTTATTTTCCAGTTGTTGGTTTATTGTATCTGGCTTATGTCCCCTGCAGTCAGGGCATGCGAGCTTTGTCCTATGCTACTCTGTCTTTGTGGGGCCAGCTCAAAGGCTCAGCAATGAATTCATTAGGAGAGAGAAATTCAAACCATAGCTGGGGACCCTCCAACACCTCTATGTCTGCATGCTTTCCAGCCCAGCCCTTGCTGGTAGGAAAACTCCTTACCAAGGTTCAGAACTCCATGATGTACATCCCAGGAAGAACCCCGGGCTAAAGCCACATTCTTCCTGTGACCCAACTTCAAAAGATAGTCACCATCCCTCATAAGCACAGTTACAGCCTGCACAAAGAAAGGAACAAATAAGGAACCACCTATTGGTGGAAGAGTATCACTCTCACAATACGGGAAGATGTTCTGTCTGCTCTTGAGATTTATGTGAATGAAGTGAATGCAGGGTGTCCTCTTGTTACCTCTTTCTCACACCTATTCATTTGCTGTATTGATGCTATTGTATTTAATTCTGTTCATTTCCAGTGATGTATCCTTATATATGGTCCTATAGTAGACATGTCGTCCTTTTTAGTCGGACCATTATAAACACTGTCACTGTGAGCATTCCTGAACGTGTCTTCTGGTGCTCATGTACATTAACCTCTCTGAACAAGCCAGGCCATAGAGCTTGCATGCAAAGCCTGAAACATCATGTTTTAGCATGAATGCAAAGTCAAAACAATATGTCTGGAGGGAGGCTGATCTGAAACTCCTGTTCTTCCTGCTTTGGCCTCTTGAGTGCTGGGAACAAACACAGGTGAGTACCATCACTCCCTGCCTGGCATGTCATCTTCTGCAGTGGCTGTTGACCAAATGTACACTGCAACTGTGACAGAGACTCCTACTTGACCAGGCTTTCAGCCACACTTGATATTTTCTATCATTTCTGTTAGACCATTCTGATGTGTGGTGTTCTTACGTTCTTTCAAATAATGCAAGTTGGGCCTTTGTTATCTGAAGCCATGCCCCATCTTTTGTAGATACTCAGACAGTTTGCACAGAACACTGAGTGTGCAGCAGTGACTTGCAGGCACTGAACCGCTTCTTGAACTGTTAGCAAGGACCCCCAGACTCCAGTCTCTTCTCTCCAGATGGAACAAATGAAAAGCAACCAGGACTGACCAGTGCCCCTTGTTAGGAGAGTGTGGCAGCACATTTACTAACACCTGTTTGTCCCTAGTAGTTAATTTTCTCCCTGTCTGTCATCCTTTTACACTCCAATATGAGGACACAGTGTGACATCAAGAGCCACAAGAGAGGCCACCAGAGAGGAAATCTATAAGGTTTCCATTCAACTTGAACTTTCAAGAGCAGACATTTCTAACAGGAAAGGAGATAAAGAGGAAAGACTGGACTAAGAGAAGTGGTTAGCAGAATAATATTCCCCAAAGATGTCCACATCTACTTAGAAAACACTTATGTTATGAAGTGAAAGTTTCTGGTTGTGTCATGTGATGCAGACTCACGTGGTGGTATTGAGGCCCACTCACGTGGTATTTTGATGAAGCAAGGCCTTTGGGAAGACAAGTGATGTTTGAAGAGAGTACGCATGGACAGTGGCAGGGCGCTTTGTTGGTCTCTCATCTTTGCTGATCTTCACTTCATTGAGAGGGGCACTGCAGAGAACCCCTGGCATTCCAGCTGGTAAGGGCTGCTCCCACTGACTCCTGCCAATTTGCGGGAGGCCTGGCAGTTTCTGCTGGATCATTCTGCCATTACTGATTTATCCTGACACTGCTGAATTGAACTGCTGGTATCCTAACACTGGAGATTGGTATTGCCCCAAAGAACTACTTCTAAACAGGTCAACATCCCCTTTTACTATTTACCATCTTCTCCCTCCCCCCAGATATCAAAGCATTTGAGAATCTTCATTAAAGTAGACTTTTAAAAATCTAACCCTACAACATTACTGTGTGTGCACCATAGATACACACGTGGAGGCCAGAGGACAACTTCAGGAAGAATTCTCCTTCCATTATATGGACCTCGGGAATCAAACTCAGATCATCTGGCTTGGCAGCAATGCCTATTTTTTAGTGTACTCTAAATGTCCACATCTTAATCCCTGGGACCTGAAAGTGACAGGTGAACTTACAGACGTGATTAAGTAAAGATGACGAGATAAGAGGACATTGGAGGAAGAGGAGGAAGAGCGTAAGCATGGAAAAGAGTGAGACTTTCTCTTCCTGGACTCACTCAGCTGACATCGCCTACATAAGAACAACATAGTCAAGCCTGACTAACTCCAGCACAGATGGTTGATGACTTCCAAGCCCATTCCTTACTGAGGTCATACTATAGTTTCTGGGGAGATGACATCATTCCCTTTTCAGGGGGTGGCCACCTGTAAGTTTAGTGGATGGCCTCTCAGCCATGTACACGTAGACAATACTAACTAGACTTAGATGGTTATAAAAAAATTAGCAAAACATAAAGTTGGGAGGGGACATTTGAGGGAGATATGGAGGAATTAGAAAAGGAAATAAGAGATAGATGTGATAATATTTTCTTGTATATAGCTGTGTAATGCTCAAAAATATAGAAATTTTAAAAATTGACTTTAAAAATAAAAAAAGAGATGATTTAGGGTCACCTGAGTGATCTTTGTAAAAAAAAAAAAAAAAGATACGGTATGGAAGAGTCAGAGTCTGGTGAAGGAGGCAGAAGTCAGAGGGTGTATTGGATGGCTTTGAAGCTGGAGGAAGTAATCCTCGGGGCTAGCAAAGGCCAGAGAATAGATTCTCCACTAGAATCTTCAGAGGGCTTGCAGTCTTGTTAGCAGCCTGTCTTGAGCTACATGAGGGCCATCTTAGGCTTCTGAATTCCCAAATAATAAAATAATAAATCTGTGTTATTTAAGGTGAAAAGCTTGGGCTCATTTGTCATAGCCACAGTAGAAAACTAATCCAAAAGAAGAGGTCATGAGCTCTCACAGGATAAGAACAAGATTAGAAATGTCTCCAAGGAGAGGAAGTGTCAAAAGAGCAACTGTCTTCCAAGAGAGGATTGTCCAGGAACAAGAGCTAAGGAGGGGTGAGTCATTTGGCCTAGCAAGCCTGTCTCTACTAGTATTGGTTTTCCAAGGAACAGGGGTGTGCTAACTAGTTTTATTGATACAAACGAGAGTCATTTGGGAAGTGGAACCTCAATTGGGAAAATGGATCCACAAATTGGCCTGTGGGCAAACCTGCAAGATACTTTCTTTTAGTTGGTGATTGGTGTGGGAGGGTCCAGCCCTTTGTGGGTGATGAATCTCCTAGACTGGTGTTTCTGGGTACTAAGAAAGCAAACTGGGCAAGCCATGGGGAGCAAGCCAGTAAGCAGTGATCTTCCATGGCCTCTATTTCAGTTTCTACCTCCGGATTCCTGCCTTGAGTTCCTGCCTTGACTTTCTTCGGGATAGACTATGATGTGGGGATATAAGCTAAATTAAACCCTTTCTTCTCCAAGTTGCTTTTGGTTATGGTGTTTTCATCATAACAATCAAACAAGGGGTACCTTGAGGGAACTCCTAGTTCTCAATAGCACCCAGTGACCTGAGCACCTAACAGTGTTGCCACCATCTGTTCCATGATTCAATCCTTAGATTTTTCTGGCCAGAACATTTTATAAGGCAGGGGCTTCCCACACTTCACCTCTGAGGGCCAAGCTCAATATTCCCCATGCAGAACAAGGGGGGAGTAAATATCTTCTTGCAGCTAAGAGGCAGGAGACCTATGAGAATCAGCTGGTTAATTGAAAGTCCCCAGCAACCAATTGCAGAAATCAAATGATGACGGCTAGGATGTATAAAACAGCACACCCCACACCTTCATTGCAGGGATGAAGACTTCCAGAGAGAGGTGGGTGGTGTGCACTGGATTTGGTCACCTGATTCTGTTGGAGAGGTTTTTGCACCACAGCAGGCTGCCCAGAATCGTATTTTAAACTCACACACGTTGTTTCTGTGACTATTGCTGCCACACTACAAGCAATGTAATGTGATTATAAATCTTAGAGACCTGGACTGGCAGGACTTCTGAGTTTCATTTTTTCATCTAACAGATTTTAGCAGGCCCACGGTATTTCAATATGTATTTCACCTTTATTTGATTTCATGGACAATTGGTTCTTTCACAAAGCAAAAGAAAATAAAAAGCAGTCTGCTACACCTTCTTCTAAGCATGATGTGTTCCAGGAAAGAGAAGCCCATTGCAGTGTGGGAGACTGACCTGGGAGTCAATTTCCCCTCCCCTAACCATGTCATCAAGCCTACCAAGTACCTAAGGCTGCATCTCCACCAGTGAGCACTGGGAGTCTGAGCACCAGGGAAAAGAGCAGTAGGTGCTGGCTACCTGGTCTCCCAGAAAAAGAGAAACTGGCCGTTTCTATTGAACAGTAACTTGAGAGAGTGCAATCAACAAGAAACAATATCAGGAAGGAGGCAAAAAAGAAAAGAAGAGAAAAGAAAAGGAGAGTAGAGGAGAGAAAAGGAAAAGAAGAGAAGACTAGAGAAGGGAAGGGGAGGGGAGGGAGGGGAGGGGAGGGGAGGGGAGGGGGGAGTAGAGGAGAGGAGAGGAGAGGAGGAGAGAGAAAAGCAAAAGAAGAGAAGACTAG
>NW_021604600.1:5835814-5881120 GCF_004785775.1 Grammomys surdaster
AAACTTACTGTTTTTTTTTCTGCTAGAAATTTTCATGAGTTATTTTGTATAATCTACCCACAGTGATTCTCAACCTTCCTAATGCTGTGACGCTTTAGTACAGTTCCTCACGTTGTGGTGACCACCGACCATACAATTATTTTTGTTGTTACCTTATAATTGTAATTTTGCTACTTTTATGAATTATAATGCAAATATCTGTATTTTCTAATGGTCTTACACATTCATTCGAAGGGTCATTGGATCCCCAAAGGCATCGAGTCCCACAGGTTGAGAACCATTGATCTACCATCCTACCACCTTACAAGTGTGTGGTGTGAGATGTGTCAGCAAAACACATATAAGTGCACTGGGACTTAGGACCAGGCAGTATAGTTCCAAAGCCTGAGATCTAGCTTCTGTTTTCCTCTTTCTATAACCGGGTGAAGTTGGTAGTACTTCCATTTTAAAGATGAGGAAACTGAGACCCAGACTACTTAAGTAAGTGTGATTTTATCAAAGAAAAATAAGACCCAACTCAGGCTGGAAGGCATAATCTCTCCCTCACATAGTTGACGAGGTGGTTGAATGGAGATTACTTGCTCAGGGTCTTAGGACCTTCTGTGGGCTGAAAGTCTCTCCAGCACTGTAGACAGCAGAGTGAAGGAGAACTTGGAAGTTCACATTTCCTGTAGCCAGTCTCATGCCTATATTCTGATGACATCATTCTCGGCTTCACTGAACATGTAAACTACCTGGCTGCCTGACAAGTACTTGCCAGCTGTATTACCACCCGGCAGGCTGAACTGCGGTCTTCCCTATTCATTCTCTCTGGCCCTAATACTTTAAGCTCTGTCTCCTGGGCCTTCAGATTCCCGTGCCCATAGATAATTCTGAGTACTGGTGGAGACAAGGAGAGAGGAGAAAGAGGCAAGGACTTTTTCTTGGCCCTGATGATGGTGTTATGAAGGGTGGGCTACAACTGTGTCACCCACTAGCCCCCCGCTCAGATATGATAACAGCTATCTCCTCTTGTGCCATCCAGGCTTGATGGAGTAATGCTCCCCCAGTCTTGCCATTCCTCAGGCTTCTGCACTGTATGTGCCTTGTGGATTTGCTGCTTCTCACACTGGTATTTAGTTCCTTCACCTACCTCGAAATCCAAGTGTCCATGTGAGACTCTAACTGATACAGATGGCTTTCTGTTGGTTATACTCAATTACCCCAGTTACTATAGAGACCAGTATCATTCAAGTACATACTTCATGCCAAGCACAATGGTAAACCCTTTGCTTACATGATCCTCTTCGCTTCTTGAAATAACGTCCTTAGCTTGACACATGACAAGCTTGTCACATGGCTAATGACATAGTCAGCCATACAAAATTACCGTCAGGCTCCTTTGCACAAGGGTTCATTTTGCATGCATACTTTCATCATCATTTCACATTGCCTCCCTTGATGTACTTTTAGCCCTCCCTCAAACCACTGTTCAAAAGCCACCCCCTCCCTGAAGCCCACCTGGCATATGCTGCTCCTGTTGGCAGAGTGCATGTACGTTTGCTGTTGCCTCAGTGTGAGACATGGGAAGCTGTAAGGAAATATCCCGTAGACAGTCACTGCTCACAAGAATAGAGAACTGGAACAATGTGAGAAGATGCGATGTCCTCAAAACTTCCCTTTACTCCCTGTACCCAACAAATTGCCTGGCAGCACCCAGGATGCAGTTGTGTATGCCTGAAGCTGCAGCACTGGATGAATCTCAGTCTGTCTCATGGAAACCTCAGCAAGACATCCCTGTCTCAAAAACAAGGTGAACTATGCTAGAGGACACTGCTGGCCGCTACACATTGGGAAGCACAGGCACCCTGCCCCACACAAAGAAGAAATAGAGTGAGAGAGGAAAGAACGCAGGGATGGAGGCACTGATGTTTCCAAAAATAAGAATGTCTCAGAGTGTGGTCTCTTCTGCCATCATAATTAAATTGAATATTCTGATCGCTAAGTGGCTACCCCAAGTTTTTCTGACCAGTTTTGCAAGTTTAGTAGTTGGTACTTTCCCCCAATAGTATTATGGTGTGTGTGTGTGTGTGTGTGTGTGTGTGTGTGTGTGTGTGTCTCCATGAGGACACTAAGGCTGGCAAGATCACCCTCCTGCTATTCCCAATTCTGCCCAGCAACAGTGACCACACCTGCTTTGTGAGCCAATCAAAAGAGATGGTCAGAACCCCATCTCTAGTCCCTCACCTCCATCCATCAGCCTTGCCACACTCGCAGGTCACCGTGCTCTCCACACCACCAAATGCCAGGCAACTGATTGACTGCAACACTCAATTTCAACCCAGCAGAGGACCTGGCAGGCCCTTGATCAATATTTTGCACCACAGACCACTTCCCTATGATAAATGCACTAGTTGAGAGGAGGAAGAGATTAACCTTCCAGCACGGGTGGCAGGCAGCAACTAGGAAAAAGATGGTTCAATTCTATCAGGGAAAGAGGATGGGGCCTATTTCTTGGGCTCCTTGGGACCATATTTCAGCTCAGGACACCCATGAATGCGAAGAAGGCACATTCCTAAAGCGTCTTGGAGATTTCTGCTGCCAAAGCCAACCGGGTTACACATCTTCCCCATTAACCTCTACCTGCGTTTGGCTCAAAGGAAGCAAGAGAGGAAGAAAAGGCATCGGAGGGCGCAGGTGAGATAATATATATGTACTTAGGGCAGTTGATGGATGGGGTCTGGGAGGAGGGCTGGGGGTAAGCCTATGCGCACACACAAGATGAAAGTCTCCAGGAAGAATTCTCTTCCCCCATAAATCCTTCCTGCTGACAAACAGAGCAAGAACAAGGTAATTCACCACAGGGATGGAGCCGATTGCACTAGCAATCTTACAGCTCAACTGGCAGGGAGGAGGGGCGCTGGACAGTGGCGGGAAAAGGCCCATTGGTGAAGGCACCCTGCAGGAGCCAGGGGCTGTGAGGCTCCTAGGAAAGATTAGATGTGACTCGGAAACTACAGCAGTCACTTCACTCGTTCATTCATTTAAAAATAATTGAAGGCAGAAATTAGAAGGCTGAGGTAAGAGAATTGCAAATCTGCAGCCAGGCTGGATTAAGTGGTGAGATCTTGACTCAAAATACCTAATTGGTTAATAAATAAGCTCATGAAGAAGGAAGACCAAAGTATGGGCACTTCAGTCCTTCTTGGAAGGAGTAACAAAATACTCGTGGAAGCTAATATGGAGACAAAATGTGGGACAGGAACTGAAGGAGGGGCTATCCAGAGACTGTTCCACCTGGGTATCCATCCCATGTGCAGTCATCAAAGGTAGACACTGATGTGGAAGTCAGGAAGTGCCTTCTGACAGGAGCCTGATATAGCTGTCTCCTTAGAGGTCTGCCAGAGTCTGACATATACAGAAGTGGATGCTCACAGCTAACCATTGAACTGATCATGGGGTTCCCAATAGAGGAGTGAGAGAGAAGACTGAAGGAGCTGAAAGGGCTTGCGCCCCCATGGGAAAAGCAACAATACCAACCAACCAGAGCTCCCAGGGACTAAACCACCAGGCTGGGAGCACATAGGGAGAGACTCATGGCTCCAGCTGTATATGTAAGGGAGGATGGCCTTGTCAGGCATATGTGGGAGAGGAGGTCCTTGGTCCCATGAAGGCTGGATGCCCCAGAGTGGGGGAATTCAAGGCTGGAGAGGTAGGAGTGGATGGGGACACATCCTCATAGAAGCAGGAGGAGGGGGGATTTGATAGGGAGCTCATGGGGGGGGGAAATGGGGTAAGGGGATAACATCTGAAATGTAAATAAAATATCCAATTTTTAAAAAGGAAATAAAAAGAAAAAATTAAATATGCCATTTGGTAAAGAAAAA
The DNA here is from genome assembly GCF_004785775.1 of Grammomys surdaster. Lineage (NCBI taxonomy): Eukaryota > Metazoa > Chordata > Mammalia > Rodentia > Muridae > Grammomys > Grammomys surdaster. The sequence continues at coordinate 5,839,681 of NW_021604600.1, forward strand.
TCCAGCACACAGTGAGAGTTACTGTTTTGGGGCTCCTTGAACATTATATGTCTTCCAGTGGTGAGCAGTGGACAAGCACCGGGCAGCCTGCAGACACTCAGCTTTCTGTATGTCACTCACAAAACCCTCTTTGCAGATGAGCTAACCAACACCTAGAGGCATTAAGTGGCTTTCTCAGCAGCACACAGTTGGTGACTGACAGGCCAGATGTCATCTCCAAGGCAGAGGACTAAAACACCTTTTCTTCGTCCATATCTGCTCAGAGGAGTATTAAATCTTCCTAGAGGAGACAACTCAGCCTGCCTGGATCTGAGCAGTCGAACTGGCAGTTACAACAGTGCTGATTATGGTAATATCGTGGGAAACATCCTGATCTTTCTGAATCTGTTCCCAAAAAACTGGTTGTCAGGTTGGTAGAGTGCCCAGGTTAGACACTATTATCTCTGTATTTTTTGGTGGGCAGCTGTCAACCTTCTAGGAACCCAGAATAGAATAAAACAAAAGTGGCTGAAAGGAAACTATGTCCCTTTCTGTCCTACTGATGAGGCACAGACTTCTACCTTTGGCCTGGTTCTAAGTCTCTCTTTGATCTCAGGGCTTGACATAGTCTGGGCTGTGACACTAGCTTTCAAGTCTCCAGTTCACTGGCAGTACATGAGACTTCATGGCCTCCATATACAGATGAATTAGTTTCTCAGAAGCAAAGCTGCACTCCACCCCTTCCTGCCCCTGTGGCACTGAAGCGGCTGCTGACCTTGTTCTGGATGGTGGAGGGGAGGAGAGGAGAGTAGGCACAGGAGTGGGCATGTCTTAGGGTTAATCCGTGCCCTGAAGCTTACACTGAGGTATGTACTGAAATGCTGTCTCAATCAGATTCACCCCACAAGAGAGCCCCCAAAGAAATTATAAACATAGGGAATAAAGAAAAACAGGGTAAGCTCACTGGAACAGGCCTGCAATCACAGCTGCTCTGGAGGCTGTGATAGGAAGTTTACAGGTTTGAGGTCAGCCTGGGATTCAGAGCAAGTTTTAGACCAGTTTGGACAACACCCTGTCTAAAACTAAAAAGTGAGGAGGGACCTGGCCCTGAAGCCCAGCAGTGAGGCATTCACCTAGTATGTGAGGCATGGTGTGTTTCCCAGTAACACAGGATAAAAGAAATGAGAGATGGGGCTCAGTGGACAAAGCACTTGGTGAACAATTGTGAGGAGCTAAGGTAGAACCCTAGAGCCTGTGTAAACCAGGTGTGATAGGACAGACATGCCTGTGATCCTAGCACTCCTACAGGGAGATGGGAAGTAGAGACAGGCAAAACCCTAGAAGCATCAGTCAGCTGGCAGCCTCAGACAAGAGTCCCCATGTCAAACATAGCAGCAGAAGGTGAGAGGACTGACACCTAAGGTGGTCCTCTGATCTCCGTATGCACTGTCCCATCCCATCACCAAGCTGTTCCAAGACCACATTCATATACATGACCACACATACAGAGACAAAAAAAGAGACAGGGACAGACAGACAGACAGACAGACGGACGGACGGACGGACACAGACAGACAGACAGAGACAGAGAAGAGATTGGGGAGGCAATAGGAACACTACTTGACTAAACTAGACATAAACCTAAGATGCCACATCAGATCTGTGGACAAACTAGTCAGAGCTTGTAGCTTTGGCTTTACTTTCACTGAGACCCTCCCTGTCCCTCTTGCCTTTAGTAGATGCTTGAACATGGGACACCACCACCTGGCCACCATGAGGAACAGCAGACAGCAGACAGAGGTAAGAAAAGGCTCGCACAGGCAGAGAACAGCTGTGCACAGGTTCTCCCTCCTAGGGATAAAGGCCAAGAGTGGAAGCAAGCCTTGGCAGTGTGCACTTACCACCTTTATCTCACCTATTGATAAATACGGCCCAGTTGCTGCCCTAGACGATGTCCTAAGCCGATTGGAAATTTCTCATCATAAGAGACAGAGGTGACTGTGTGAGATAATTGATGGTACATGCATTAGTTTTCTGTTGTTGCTGTAACTAGACACTTGGCTGAAATCCAAGTGTTAGCAGGAGTTGCGTTCTTTCCAAAGGTTCTAGGAGAGAATTTGTTTTCTTGCCTTTTCCAGCTAGGAGGAGCTGATTCTTTCTTTGCCCTAAGGTCCCTTTCTTTAAAGTAAGCAAAATCTGGCCACATCACTTGCCACCACTACCTCTCCCTCTCCCTGCTCTCCCCTCCCCTTCCCCTCCCCTCCTCTTCTTGTCCCTCCCTCTCCTCCCCCCTCTCTTCTTCTCTTCATGCCTTCTCCTCCAATTACACTTACAAGGAACCCTGGAATTATGCAGGGGCTATTGAGCCGTCCAGGTTATTTCCATCTCTAGGTTTCTGATAACTAACTTCAATTCTGTCTTTAACCTCAATCCTCCTTTCAAGTAACAGAACACATTGTATTTCCTGTGGTCATGCTACAGCTACTGGGGCTCCACTCTCTTGCTTGTCCTGTTCCATGCCTACCAAATAGACATTTTCTCATCTCACTACCATTCCCTTGAGTCATGGGTAGCAGGGATCAGTTACATTGAGGAACCTTTTCCAGAGGGCAGAACGAACAAGCTGACACAGTGGAAGATAGTAACCCAGCTACCAAGTGTGAAGTGGAGAGCAAGCTATTGAAACACACCGCGTGTTTCATCATCCACAAAACGAGGAACAAATCAGCCCCAGAGGGTGAGAACGAAACGTAAAGGATACAAACAGGGGGTAAACTAGCAGGACTCTCAGAGCAAGGGCCTCTGGACCCACCACGGCCCTCCTGTCCAGTCTGCTCTCTACCCATCACTGAGTCTTCCAGACATTTTTCATCAGACAGTGGGAGCAAAAGTAATCACTTCTGCTTTTAGTTCCAGAACATGCATTGCCTTGTGTATGCCATGCAAATTTCCAAATCACAAGCTAATTAAATACCCCAGCAAAGGGCTGGAAGTAGATTAAACATTGATGCAGGCATCTATCGATTAGTGCCTTTCCTTGACTCTTGGTACAATGTTATCAATAACATTAAATAATCTCTTAATAAAATTTTCTCATCATACCACCATCCTTCCTTGTTTGAGCCTTCCGGAAATGTGATTGCACAGGGAGTAAGCATTCCTTCTGAATGGCCATCAATACATGCCAAATAGAATGGAAAGGACAGAGGAAGGGAGGCAGCCCAGTCACAGACCGTTCTGTGGCTGTTGATTGTATTACAGTTCAAATAAATTCAGAAAAAACAACCTAGACAGCACAAACACAGGGTGTGTAGATCTCTGAGTCATTTCAGTTTGTTTGTTTGTTTGATTTTGAACAGGATCTGGCTGTCCAGTTCAGTAGCAATTCAGAAAGCATTTACTCAGTGTCTAATTATAACAGCTAACATTTGTGCAGCTGCTACATGCATGCACCAGACCGAGACGTGACATGTGGACACCCAGTGTCTTCATGGAGTCTTTCTGACTAATTGTGACATCGGTCCAATCACTATGGTATGTTATAGATAAGGAAAACTGGGCCAGGAGAAGGAGAGAAACATGCTCGTGGCTGCACGGGTGGTGACGTAGAGCAGCAGACTATTACCAGTCTGCCTGACTTGGGGTTCCTAACCACTGTACAGCATGGCCTTCTTCATGCTAGAGTCTGCTGAAGAACTAAAAGGCAGTTGTGAGAAATGAGAGTCTTGCCTACTAAAAGCTGAAAGCCAATGGGACTACCAATCATATTTGCACTTCAAGAACTTGAACTTTGGAATAAGTTATTTGATCCTGATCTTTAAGAACAAAGGACTTGATGCAACGGGTAAGCAGGGTCTCTTTCACTCTTGTTTCCAAGTCTTGGTCATGGGCCACTCTGTTAAATGTGATATTCTCCTTGTCTCTCCAACATAGCCATTCTAAAGCAAATGGAATCTGTAAACAAGATTGAGAGAGTTCACTCCCTGCTGATATTCATGCTGTCAGTATTGAACAGAGACACGGCAAGTGGAAGCCAGTAGCTGAGACCTTAAATCAACTGAAAGGATTCAAGGGTAAAGAGAAAATCAAAGCCATCCCCAAAAGAGGATGAAGTCCTCCAGTTAATGTGGACTGCCTCCTGGAATGGGCAATTCTAACATCTCAGGAGCCAGCCACAGTAAGTTTGCTTTGCTTGGGTAGGCAGAAGAATCTATTTCAGACAGTCACTTTTCTGTCTGTGCCTTCACAACGAACACTCTTGGAACAGTTCTTCTTCTGCACCAGACATTATGGGAAGCCATCTCTATACCCTGATCCTCTTTCATGCTGGGGGCAGAACTTCATTTCTTGGACCTAACCTTGGAAATTAGAAAAGCAGGATCCAGCTGTGTGACCAGGAAGGAAAAGAAACAGTGCATCCAGAACTACTGTCTTCATGCAGGTTAGGGACAAGTCCTGTGACTGCAAAGAGGAAACAGAAAGTTTAAGTGGAGTATGTGGTTGAGGGTTCAGCCAGGGGAAACTCAAGCAGCTGAGTGAACAGAAGTTAACAGCAAGATAACATATGGAAAGTGAGACGTGTTCAACTTGAGGGTGTCATCCTGCAAGATAACTTGTACTTCATTGATATTACTTTGAGCCTAGGATGCCATGATGACTAAAATTATAAACTGTACATGCACCTATGAAATTCACAAAGAATTAATAAAAGTATATTAAAACATCTAATCTAGATAACAGCTTCCAACTATGATTTTATGAAACACAGGGGACTAAATTGCTTCTAAAAGACTTTGTATATCTAAACAAACAACATAGATTTTATGGATCAGTGGATGGATGCATGGATGAAGATGAGAGAGTGAGGATGAAGAAGAAGAAGATGATGAAAATAGGAAGATAGATAGATAGATAGATAGATAGATAGATAGATAGATAGAGAGATAGAGAGATAGAGAGATAGAGAGATAGAGATGGACATGTAATAAATACCCAATAGATATTGATGCTGTACTGTACAAACAGGCACGTGTGTACACATACTCTAGTCTGACTAATTAGAGCAGGTCAGGAGAGCATTTATATTCAGTGTCATGTACTGTGCAGACTCTCCAGGCAGTCTAGTGGGCTCACCTCTTGTTTCTTTATTAACTTTGTTCTATTGGGCAAGTTCTTGACTTCTCTGCATAGTATCATTCATAATATCCCCATACCTGATATCCAGCAGTTGTGCAAAATGGAGTAAGGAATAATGGAAAAATAGCAACTAGGAACTTTTGGGATTGTGGAAATATTCTCTCTCAGTTTGAGTGGCAGTTCATTTGTCAAATATTATTGAACTGAACATTCAACATAAGAACATGTCATTGAAGGCAAATTATACCTCAGTAAAAGTGACTTTAAAATCCATTGTTCATCTCATGAGATTTTCCATGTAGTTCAGAATGAATCCCAAAGTCTCTGTGAAAGTCGCAACAGCACCATTGCTGTTTCTTTAGGCCACTTTGTGTGAGGCACCTGGATCTCTCCCTATCTACTATGCTGCAGAGAGACAGCCCACACGCTCATGTCCTGCTTTCTCTGGCATCACTGCTCAAATGTGTCTTTCTCAACAAGGGCTTCACAAACCCTCCTTCTTCACTCACAGTGTGCTGCTCTAATGTAATCATCTTCCATGTTGACCCTTCTTGAACTTTACCATCCGAAGCACCATCTATGAACTGTGTTTCAGAACTAGAAGGAAGCTGTGTGAGGGCAGACATTTTGTTCATTGTCTAACCTTGCAGACTGCTATGGTTCTTGGTAAATGGTTTCTCAGCCTACATGCAGTTTATTCCTAAGAAGGTAGTTACTATCCATGTAGGACGGTGCATATGCACACGCTTAGATGAAGAACATCAGATGGTAGAAAGGATAGAGCAGAACCCAAGCACAGGCAGCCATCTCTAAGTACAAGCAGATATCGTGACTGCATAGCCAGTGAAAGTGTCTCTGGGAAAGTGACTTTTGAACCAGGATGTAATGAGGGAGAGAATCATGCAGGGTCTGGGTGACAGCAGCTGTGCAGAAGCAGTGAGTGCAAAGGTCCTGGGGTTAGCACTTGTACGAGCCATCTAGCAACAAATCCAAGATCACTGTGGCAAGGGTAAGCATGCTACATCCCCCCTCTGTTGTTACAGTGTTCCCTGTTACTGTGTCTGGCCACACTTATGGCCACACTTATGACAACTTGATGTCATATGTTTGTATATTTGTGTGCACTGCATATCTCTCTCACAGCATTCCTCAAACGAGAGACCATAGCCCCATTTTATTCAGCACAACATTTTGCAGATGGTAAAGTGCTTGATTAGTGTACAGGAACCATGGATTCAGTCCCCAAAATTAAGAAAAGAATTAACAACAGAAAACCAGCTCTTCACCCTTTTCTCAGCACTCCAGTGACCCATGCCTCACCTCCTAACTCAGGACTCTGTGTACTGATTATCTCCACAAGACAGAATGTCGGGCACAAAACTCTCCACATTGTGGAACTCGGTGATTCTGAAGCTTTGATTGTGTCACAGTTTGAGTTTAGTATGTCTCCCTTTTCACTCTCTGTCCAATCTCTTTCTCCTATTGTATTCCCTCCAGTTCTATTGATCATTGAAACTTGCCTCCAGGGGATAAGTGTTTTCTGTGGAAGCATAAGGTCCTCAGTCCAAACTCTAACTCCCTCATGAAAGCCAGGGCAGCATTCCCTGGAACTTCAATCCTAGAAGACAGAGGCAGGCAGATCTCTGGAGATCACTGGCCAGCCAATCTAGCTAATCTGGACAGCTCCAGGCTCAGTGAAAGGCACTATCTCAAACAAATAGGGTGAAGAGGCTGGAGAGATCACTCAGTAGTCAGGAGTTCTGCTACTCTTCCAGGGGCTCCATGTTCAGCTCCCAGCACCCACATCAGGAGGCTCACAATTTCGTGTAACTCAGATCCAAGGGAATCTGGCCTCTGTGAGCACCTGCACATGTGTGTGGTGTGCTCAATCTGGCCTCTGTGAACACTTGCACATGTGTGCAGTGTGCTCAATCTGGTACAAACACACAAAAATAAATAAAATGAACATGGAACAGTTATGCAAGGAATACAGGAAACATTGACCTCCTGCCTCTACACATACCCACATGGACAAGCATCTCCCTCTACACATATGCATATATGCATACACCATACTTACATGCATGTGTACATGCACACACACAGTCTTACTGTGAGGTAATTCCAATTATATAAAAAAGTCATCAGTGTTTAAAAGAATCTATCTATACACTCTATTAACCTAAATTCCCCCCATAATATCATCACCTGTCCAATATTTAGCTACAGCTAGGTGTGGTGGTACATACCTGTGATCCCAGTTCCTGGAAGGCTAAGAAACTCAAGGCCACCCGGTGAGGCTTGGTTGCTGGGTGTTAAGCTCCAGGCTGGGGAAAGGGGAAAGAGTGTTGGCGAGGGCAAGGCTTAGTACTGCAAGAAAGTAAGGTTGCTCTCTATAATAATGTATGCCTATCTTGACTTTAAGTTACTCTAAGGCCGGAAGCCCCAGGCCTCTGGATCTATTGACACTTTTTACTAACAGCTGGGGTGATTAGGTAAAGGATTGATTGCTATTGCACCATTTTCTGTCCAAGCAACCAGAAGCCTCTCTGGCTAGACTGATTAACTCTTTGTAAACCAGGGAGGAAGGCAGGGAAAAGAAAAGAACCAATGTCCTTTACACAGGAAAATATAAACAGAAACATATTCATTCATACCCACTTGCATCTTCATTTACACATGATCACATTCACATTTTTGTTGGGCCCAACCACCTGTCTCATACACTCCACAAGTATTCATGCACTCTCACATGCATATATGCACACTCACAGATGTACACGAATGCCCAGGGATTATTATATTAATTTAATAATGACAGGAAAGGCATATTAGCTGCAAGAAGCTGTCCTGAGATGAAGACACTCTTAGGGCCTTGTCATCGAGCTCACCCATTGCATACCATGCAAAACTGGTGGGCTATCTCCAGGAAGGCCACCTGTTAGCCTTAGCCTATCTTAGATGGCTCCTGACACCTGATCTCAAACAAAGAAATAGCAATATACATGTAGGTAACAGACACAAGGGTCTAAACTATGTGTGGCTAGAGGCAGGCGTGTAGCTGTGTGTTACACATATGAGTCAGGGAACCCTTTGGGTTGGGATGCAGATGAGATGTCCCACTGATCATAAATACTGTCTATTTCCTAGTAACCAGGGTATTTGCTCACAAAATCACCTTACAAAGATGAAAATCTAGAGATTATATAGTATCACACTTCCTCTAACTCCCAGAGTTTATTCCAATTTCATCAATTATCACACACTTTCCTTTGTAACAATCTGTAACTGGCTATCTTTAAAACTCTAAATAATAAGTACTGCTGCCTGCCTCCTCTTCTGTGCTCTGTGCATGTTGTCTGTCTTACCCATGTGAGTGAAGCTGGGGCTTTTTTTCCCTCATAATTCCAGTACAATGCCACTTAAATGTGTTCCTAGATATTTTCATTTGTTTTTGCTGCTATTATGGGAAATAGCATCTGTTAATCTTTTATATTGTACCTTGCTGAATTCTTCTATGAGTCCAAAATGTGCTTTATTCGGTTTTCTATGTAGACAGCCATGTTATCTGCAAATAATGGCCATTGGATCTCTTACTTTATAAAATTTTAACTCCTTTCTTTATTTTGTTATTCGGGCCACAAAATCCAGGACATGAATTGTTCCAATTAATCTTCTAAACTTTTAATTTGAAAGAATTATCAATTCACAGGAAGTTGCAAAGAAAACATATTGGATAGTTCTGGATATGTTTCACCTAACTTTCCTCACACTGTGTCTTCCCTAACTGTGGGACAATAATGAAATCAGGAGGATGGGTTTGGTATAATAGAGATTTCACTTTTATAACCCCCTCTCTCTTTCTCTCTGTTTCTCTGTCTCTGTACCAACTTCTGAGAAATTTTATTCATGTCTCACTTCCTGTGACTAATGGCAAACAAATGAATAAAAGGGAAACAGATTAAACCTGTAGCCATTACAAAGATAAATCAAAACACTTGGTAAAAGCAGCTAACTTGGGGATGTCTTGAATTCAGTGCATGCAGTCATTTGCTAAGTGAATCCTGCTGTAATTAATTGATGCAGTAAACTCATCCAGCTACAGTCTAAAAAAGGCCATAATGCAATCTTATCAATAATACAGATTAATGTGTAAGATTGGCTCAGTTTTACTGAGTGGGACTTGAGCAGTGAGAAGCAAGGACACAGGACAGTTGTACCTCCTTCCCATGAGGTCAGGGATTGTCCCACTCCAACTTCAGCCTGACTCTCCTGCCTGGCTCTCCATCCTCACTCCCACTGCAAAGCAGAAACCACACAACATGGTGACCTGTGAAATGGTCTGAGAAAAATGGTCTGCCCTGAATCCAGTAGAACCTTGAATTCTAACCTCCAGAGTCTCTGACACCCAGAGGATGTGGGGCTGTTTAGAGACCTGGAGGAGAAGGTAGAGCACCCACACCGGAGTCACTGCAGGAGAATACAGATGACAGAAGTTCCGGAAAACAAACGCTTTATGGAAAATGTCACAAATATTTTAAGGAGACACAGAGATGGGACTCAATATAGCATCTTAGACTCCTGGACCACACGAAGGATGTTAGGGAAAAAAAAAACCAAAAGAATATCAATAGATGGCAATAACTTAGCTGAGAATTGTTTGCTAGCTGTAACAAAAATGCTGTAACAATAAAGCAAATGAATGATGTAGAACCTGGTATGTGTGTGTGGGGGGGGGGCGGGGCACAAGTGTAGTTTGTCTTGTGTTTTGTCCTAAGTTGGCTTTAACGGTCACAGCCTAGAGTCATCTAAGAAGGGAATCTCAGCTGAGAAATTATCCAGATCATATTGGTCCGTGGGTGTGTCTCAAGATCAAAGGAAGTGGAAATTTTCCCAAGAGAGACTAAGGCTGTGTAGCAAATGAACTATGACAGGACAAACAATACGAAAACCAGGGTCGTGAACCCCAAAAAGCTAAACAAACACCAACCAAGTAGATGAACAGGAGCTTTCGATCTTTATTCAAAAGGAAAATTATGAAAATACAGGAGGTCCAGGAGGACGATGAAGCTGGGGTAGATGGATGGAGGGGGTGGAGTAGGATGCAAGGGAGAAGAGGGAGGGTCAGCTAGGCAGCATGAACACTGAGAAGGGTTTGCAATTCATAGGGAAGTGGTCAGTATTTTAACTCTGACAGTGGTGTTGTGATTATATTTTGAAGGAGCTTCTCTCCTTTATGGATGTAGCCTGGCCTGTTTTCAGCTAAGATCACATACAACCTAGGGTTTGCTTCAAAGCCTTCAGAAATGAGGCAGAGAGGCAAGGATAACTAGGGAGTCAAGTAGGTGGTAGCCATAAGCCGAGGCCACTGAGGTTTCATGGAGACCATGATATCAGCATCTCTGGGCCCATAGACAGTTGAAAGCTTACAGAATAATGTGCCACAAAGCTTCTCAGCTGCAGAAAATGGAGAAATGCAAATAAACAGGCACACGCTTAGCACTTTTGATATTTCTACATATTTCACCATTTCCTAACGAAAGATCAAGGCCAAGTAGGAGAACAGATAGAATAATTCACACAAGATCCAGTGAAGTGGAGCCAAAGGGAGAGACTGTACCACACAGGAGTACACAGAGCGGCTAAGGGGAGAAAAGAGTAGCTCTCTCCCAGACAGACGTTCATTTCAATGGTTCATAAACTCTAAACATTTGCTGTATTCACCTTTGTACATAACATGACATTTACAAAAGATACATTTCAAAATATGTTTTTATTATTAGAGAGGTTAGAGAAGGATTGAAATTGCCCCTACAAAGCCTGTGCATTGATCTCCCAGACTCCCTCAACTCCAGATCGCTTAGGACCAGAAAGGGAACAGAATTCACATCCCACCTTCCTTCTTCAAAGATGCCAGTTGCTGGTGATGTTTGCAAAGGACTTACCAGGGCAACAAATGGACACCAGAGGTACCACAGTGTTGAGATTGAGATCCTTTTCTGTTTTTCAAGGTTGGTTTATTTTAGTGTGTGTGTGTGTGTGTGTGTGTGTGTGTGTGGTTTTCAAGGATGCCAGAAGAGGGTGTTGGATGCGATGCTGCCCTGGAACTGGAGTTATGGGTGGTTCTGAGCCATTGGATTTGGGTGCTGAGAACTGTACTCTAGTCTGTGAGCTGTTTTTCCGTCCTGAGACTGAGGTTCTGATTTCTCTTCTCCCTCCCTGTCTCCCTTCATTCCTTTCTTTTCTCCTCCTTTCCTCCTTCCTTTCTCCCTTTCCCTTTATTTCATCCTTTCTCTCCCATCCTTCCCTTTAGGATGAAATTAGATTTCAAAAATATCCAGTTAACTTCCCATCCTCCCAATACTTCCCTCGTAGTTGTTTGGAGGGTATTTGCAAACAGCCAATTCCTCTAACAAGTGTCCAAAACAGGAAGGTATAACCTAACATTTGCTGATGGAAAACTAAACAAGTCAGTTACAGAGGAAGGAGAGGGACCCTAGGACAGGAAGTCTGAGAGCTGAGAAGACCACCTGTCCCTAGAATCTACCACCAACAGTAGAGGGCTATTCCTGGAATGCTGTCTACTTATGCTGTCCTGACCAGTCACTACCCCTCCAATAGGCAGTTTTCTCCACAATAAATTAAACTCAGTCAGGTGCATGCTAGGAATCCTAGAGGTCAGGCTAAGAAAAAAACCACACAGTGGGCTGGGCTGGGGAACTGGAGAGTATTGAAAACTAGAAAATATGTCCAAGCTGAGAATCAGGTTCACCTTCAGACAACAATCAAGGCCTAATGTGGCCAGAATCCCACCCCCACCCCCCACCCACTTTGTCTTTTTGTTTGTCTGACATTTGAAAGTCAAATCTCCTTGTTTTCAAATAGCAATTGATTCCATCTAAAAAGAAGCGGCAATAACAATAAAACTAACCAAACAAAACCCACCATACAGCACCATATAACATCTAGGGACTGGGGGGTAGAACCTGGTGTTAGCCAGGAATATAGATAACTCATAGTCACAATTTCAGATCAATGTATAAAAAAAATTCCCCAGGGACTTCCCAGGCTCTGATGAGCTCTCTTCAAACAATTTGGCACAGGGTTTAAGAAAGGCATGCTTTGCCCTCTCCCATTTCCAGGCTATGTAGGCTTGGGCAAGACCCTCTCAGACAATCAGATCTCCCTTTTCCTGATGTTCCATATTGCAAAGATATCCAAGGAGAAGATATGCACAAAATACCACCTTGTAGACTCACATAGAACACACACATGATATTGCAATCATTATGTCTCTGCTTTCACCAAGGTATGTTAAAAGCATAGTTTATTAATGAATTCAAATGACTCAAGGATAACAAGAAATTGGCCAACCTTGTATTCACACGAGTTCCCCGGGGAAGCATAGTAGAGAGGCTGCTGGATGAATGTTGTCCAGAATAGAGGAAGCACAATGAGATTTCCCAATATCTACATCAGAACAAATGCAGCCACTGAGCTGAAAGACCTGAGAATATGGGTCTAAAAAATAGAGCTGACATCCTAAGCTACAGTTGGAACACAGTCAACTCAACAGTTTGTTTTTGAAGGTTTAAGTAAACTAAATGCAGTATAGATATATATAAATGCAGTTCTGCTTAGCTATAAAGAACAAAATTATGCTATTTGCAGGGAAATAAATGGAATTGACATCATCACTTTAAGCCAAGTCAGCCAGGCTCGGAAAGAGAAGCATCATCTTCTCTCACATGCAATGTTTACATTTTTATTCATATGCATCTGTGTGTGCATACATATTATATACTACTGTATCCATGACGTCAGAGTAGATAGGGAACTATGTGGGAAGAGAGAGGAGCCAGCAGGAAGCATGCATAGGAGAAAAGAGGGGTCTATATGGGATAAATAGGAACTAAGTAAGTGATCCACAGCTGCCATCTGCAAAGATGATAAAATGAAGCAAGTTGTTTTGTACAATGAATATATACAAACAATTTTGAAGTTTTAAGTATACATGCAAATACATATACATAACTTTTCTTTGTAAATAATTATAGAGATTCAAAATGATTTTAGGCACAACACAGAAGTTCCCCATAAAGACCCACCTGGTTTCCTTAACAGCACACATTGCCTTGGTAAAGCATTACAACTGGAACACCAGTGTTTTGGTCCACAATTATCAATTTGCTGCTAAACTTCCTTGTTATTTTTCCACCAGCATTGTATCTCTGTTCTGGGTTCCACTCAGAGTCAACGAAGCTGTGATGTCTGTGCTCTCCTCAGATCTCTCTTGGATGAGTTCTCAGTTTCACCACCCTTAAGAGAAATGTTGACCGAGCACTATAGATTTGGGTTCACTGAGTATCCCTCGTGGTTTAAGTGTGCTGGGTTTGAAGAAACAGCCTTGTGAAGGCGGAGTGTCTGCTATCCCTTCATATCAGGGATATGTTCTGACCATCCAGTACACTGGAAATGTTAACATTCATCACATGGCTCAGGTGGACTCTTCCAGGCTCCTCTCTGTGGAGCAAGTGTTTCTCCACTTAGTGCTCTTTATTCTTTAGAATGAAAGTGTCAAGTGCAGTCTGCCATGGGCAACTCCTAAGACAGTCATGGACAAGTGCTTCCTTCATGCTGACCTTCGCCATTTTATGAAGGTGAAAGGGGAGCTGAACTCCAGGTAGCTACGTTTATTGGTACCTCAGGATCATACCCCAGCTCTCTACCTCCAAGGCCCCTCTTCTTCCCCTGTGCAGAATAGTTCACAGTACCAGCATTCCCCCAACCCCCACTTCTACCCTCCATTTCCTCCTCAGTAAGCCACAAGTCTTTGGTGAGATCATCTTTGCTGTCTCACCAGATACAAATGGTTGTTTTATTTTCTTTTTCTTTCTTCTAGAGTATGAATTAGGTACCTGGCTCAGAAAAGCATCCTGCCACTTCTTTCTCAGAATCACTACGTTCCTGTGTTCTCCAAACTGGTGTAAGGAGTGAGTCACTTGTTTCCAGGAACTGCCAAAATCTTGTGGGGGGCACTTTATGATGAGCAAGGTGACAGGCAAACTCTCAGGCCCTATCTCCCTGGAAAGTAAACCTGAAGCTCCATGGAGATGGCAATGCCTTTCTAGTCTCTGTCTTTTAAACCAGGGCTCATTTACAACTCATTTTTTTATTATTTTATTTATTTACATTTCAAATGTTGCCCCCTTATCAATTTCCCCTCCACAAGCCCCTATCCCAACCCTCTTCCACTTTGTCTCTATGAAGGTACTCCTCCACCCACCCCCATTTCCACCTCACCATTCTAGCATCCCCTTACACTGGGGTATCAAGCCTCCACAGGACTAACGGCCTCCCCTCCCATTGATGCCAGAAAAGGCCATCTTCTGCTACATATGCAACTGGAGCCATGAGTCCACCATGTATACTCTTTGGTTGGTGGTATAGTCTCTGGGAGCTCTGGGTAGTCAAGTTAGTTGATATTGTTTTTCTTCCTATAGGGTTGAAATCCCCTACAGTTCCTTCAGTTCTTCCCTTAACTCTTTGACTGTGATCCCAGGCTCAGTCTGATGGTTGGCTGTGAGTATCTGCATCTGTATTGGTCAGGTGCAGGCAGAACCTCTCAGGGGACAGCTATACCAGGGTCCTGTCAGCAAGCACTTCTTGGCATCAGTAATAGTGTCAGGGTTTGGTGTCTGCAGGTGGGATGGATCCATAGGTGGAGTGGTCTCTGTATGGTCTTTCCTTTAGTCTCTACTTCATTTTTTTGTCTCTGCATTTCCTTTAGATAGGAATTCTGGGTTAAAATTTTTGAGATGGGTGGATGGCCACATTCCTCAACTGGGGGCCATGCCTGTCTACAAGATATGGTCTCTTCAGGTTCTATTGCCCCTTTGTTGGGTACTTTGGTTAATATCAATCCCCCTTGGGTCCTGGGAACCCATTAACCCTTGAAATATCCCATAGTTTGGGTACTCTTGACTGCAAGGGTCAAAAAACAATCCAAGATAAATTTGACACTAGCAAATTAAAAAAAAGTCATTGTTTATGTGGCACAGCAGAAAAGTTTCTTCTATTTGTTTCAGGCATGGCTGGGCTTTTCTTTCACATCTTTAATGTTTGGTTCTTCACCACTGGCTTTAGTCTTGGTTTTCTCTACACTGGTCTTGGCTTCAGTCTTATCAGTAAAACAATACTAGTAGAAAATGAAATTGCTCTTTCTGTGCTGATTGTTCCAGAAGAATCCAATACCAACTCTGAGTTTGGAAAATATAGTCACTGAATATATCAGCAACCTGCTATCACAGAAGGCTTGGGCCACAGACAATGCAGTAATGCAAGTAATGCCTGCTCTTATCACAGCTAGCCAGTTGAGGGTGAGCCGTGGCTCTGCCAGTCTTAATGAGGTTTCTCTGGTTTATCTGGGACATGATTAGCTAGAAGTTGAGGGAGTGAGAGTGAGCTGGGTCTACCCTCTACATCTCTCTTCCTCCAATAGGTCAGCCCAAGCAGGTTATCATGGTGATAGCCGAGGTTCAAGAGTGACTGGGGTAACAAGCCTCCATAGTAAAAAATAAGCCCCAACATTTCCACTGCATCTGACTGAGAGCAGAGGTCATGGATACACAAATCTGGCCCCCCCCCACCCCTTTTTGGCAGAGAACCACATCAGGCTGCATGGGAGGACAGGGTAAAAGTGGTGTCATAGGTGGGATCTATCTTACCTTCAGCTGATCTACCACCCTCAGTGGTGTGGGATGGGTCAGATATCGGCACATTCCATGTCTGAATTGGCATAAAGGATCTGACTTCTTTTACATATGAGTGTAATGGAGCTTTTTTCCCAGGGAAATACTATGGTGTAGCCAAAAGCACACAACCATGTCTTACACCACCTTACAAATGGGAATGGATACAGCCTAGAGCCATGACTTTAAGGTCACGGGTAAACTTCTCTTCTACCCAGACTGGTCCCTCTGACACACTCTCACTCTCCAGAAAGGGTTTCGTTTCTAGATATTTTGCTTTTGATCATTTTTCACTCCAGGTTTTCTTCACCCTGTTTGTGCGAACTTTCTTAACACCTGTGTGTTATTTGATTTTGCCAGTTCCCCTCCAAATTCTTAGCTAAATGTCCTGCACACATTATAAATTACTTTCCTATTTTTTTAAAAAAATTCTTTTTATCTAAATGCATATCATTATGAGATCCTTTGCTTAAAGTTGTCTTCAGGGTTCAGACCCTGCAGCTATGAACAAAGGTGACTCAGGTGACATTGCCTCTGTGTATTTTGTGCCTGGGTGATTTGAGAACACTTGGCAAGGACATGCTTCATCATCAAATGACCAGGCTTCCTTACCAGAGCCCTTCAAATCAATCTTCTAGGACAGGCAGTAGCTTCCCAGAGCTCACAAAAGCTCCTAAAGAGACAACTTGAACTCATTCCTATTCCTGGGCTGCCTTCAGATGAGAGTTGATATTGAAGGGTTTGGCAGCATCTAATCTGTGCAATAAATTCTCCTAAGAATTGAAATCTTCCCCCTTGCAGGAGGCTGAAGCTTTCTGAGTGGCCTGTGGTACAGTTGCTGGGGTGAAAACAGCCAGGACACAGCACCAGGGACCAGGTCCCTCTCCCAAGCCCAGGTGATTGGCCAGAACCTGGATATGATAAGAAAAACTTCTCAGTGAAGCAGGTATGCTCTGGCAAAGGTCCAGCCCAGGCCTAATTTAGTAATCATAGCCCATGGAACACTGAGGGAGGAGTGTGAATCCCAGACCAGCCTGAGAGACTTAACAAAACCTGATCACAATCAAATGCATCTGTTCAACTTCTTAAGGTCTCTTGGCTTCAACCTCAGGCCGGTGAGAAACAATAGGGAAGTGTGAGTCCTAGCAAGACTTGGGATGTGGCCTGTGTGAAGTTTAGAGAGATCCCATCAGCATCAGTGTACCATATGAGAGTCTTTACATGAGGAGTCAGTTAAGGGGAAACCAGGTCCACGAGGTGGGAGGACTGTGATACTGCAGTCAGACTCAGGAATGTGGCATCAGGAAGCCTGGGACCCAGAGAGCAGCAGTGTTTATTGTCTGATCTTATTTGTTTGTCTTTTTAAGACTTATTTTGTTTTTAATTGTGTGTATGTGTGAGTGTGGGTATATGCACTTAACTGTCAGTCAAAAGCATCAGATCTCCCTGGAACTAGTTACATGTAGTTAGTTGTAAGCCAGCAACGTGGGTGCTGGAAACTGAACCCAGATCCTCTGCAAGAGCAGTATGCACCCCGAAGCAAGGAGTCATTTCTCTAGCCCCCATGTTTTTGGTTTGGTTTTTGTAGATAAGGCTAGCCACAAACTGGAAATTCTCTTGCTTCGGCTTCCCTAGTGCTGAGATTACAAACGATGGCCCCCAGAAGTATCTGTGCATGGCAGTGTGGAGTGCTGTGCCATTGTTTGCATGAGCTATCCCAAGGGAAACAGAAACGGGACAGAAACCTGGATGGAAGATGGCGCTGGGGTCACACAAGGCATGACATGCCTCTTTGACATTCCTTTATCATTGTCTTCTGCTAAATTTGATTGGAAAAGAAGATTCCGTTACTACTACTAATAAAAAAGTGCCTTTTAGCCGAACAACAACAAAATGTCAAACTGGAAGACTCTTAAAGGTCTCTCTGTGGTGATTTGCAGATTCCATTTCACAGGGTGGTTGGGGTTAGTCTGCCTGGACTTCTGAGGGTACACACAAGGGACTGCAGGAGCCCAGAAGAAACACTGAAAAGCAGAAGTGAGTTAAACCTGGGCTCTAGGAGATGCTGTTAGACCCTCATCCAAATGATGAAAAAAAAAGACCCACAAAATCAAAAGATGGGACACTTCATGCAATTGCTTCAACCTTCCCAAACATCAGTGTAAAAGATCTAGTGTCTGGTGACAACGTGAATGTTGCTTTCCCAGAATACAGAACAAGTGGAGACTCCAAGGAGCCATTATGTAAGTGCATGGGTTTCTTTCGAGCTGTTCTGGGTGATGCAGAGGAGATGCAGAGGAGATGCAGAGGAAGAAGGCTCACCTGCTGCCTGCAGCAGCCGGCTAACACATGCAAGTACCTCCTGAAAAGTGTGGAGGGTCATAAGCGAGTTTTTCTGCTGCATGTGCCCAGAACTCCTGAGTGGTAGGGGGTTTTAGAGATGCCCTTTCTCCATGCCCATGGAGGTGCCTGACTTTTATACAGCTCTCTAGTCACCAAGACATTATAGCACACTGAAGAACTCAAATGCTGAAGCCAGATTCTCAAGAATTCAACTCCCATCCTTGCTACTTTTGTGGGCAAAGCAGACTCATCTCTTTGTGCTTCAGTTTCTCTGCATACACAGAAAATGGATTTATACTAATAGGAACAGCCTCAAAGGGGTGATGCAGAGTGGAGTAACCGAATACAATTGTAGTTGTACGGTAACTGTTCCTTCCAGGTTGGAAAAGGTCACCACTGTCTTGAAACAGAGAAGCTGTGTGGATCACAGGAGACCTTCAGAAGATCAGGGCAGTTAACATCCCTTTGTGAACAGGGGAGAGAAGCTTCCAAGACTCATGAGGCATCTAACCCTCTCCCCAAGAAGTGAGCAGTTGCCCAGGATGAGAGGAGTCAGTGGTGTCTGTGGTCACCTATGCCCCTCTATGTGGCCCCAATACACTCTTTGCTTCACTCAGCTGGACTTGGAAAGGATCCTGGTCTCGGCCTGTCCCTACCCTCTCCATCTCAGGTGATTAGACATTTATGTCTCTCCAGGAAAAGTCACAAAGACCAACAAAGTACGATGCTTAGAACTCTGCCAAGCACTTGGTGCTAATTAGTGTTGGAGACTGCAAAATTGAATGCTAAAGGCACTCCATATTTGGAAAAAGAATTCGATAAGTGGTGCTTTTGATGGTCTTCAGCAGGGGGTATCTCTGAGTTGGATGGAAAAGAAGGCACAGCCTCAGCTCTCCAAACAAAAGGGAGATTGATCCCCACCTTCCCTCTCAAAATCCAAACAGGAACTAAGGTTTTCCAGCAGCTTCCCATGGCTGCATGGAGAAGGAAATCTGGTTCCCCAACACAGTATGCTTTGCGGTTATGATACTTCTCACACTTAATAAACAGCATCAATTTGTATGCCTTTCTGCATCGGAAAAATTCTCATTGTCTGGAAAGGTGAGGTTGGGGGTGAATGTTAGAACATCCTGACAAGGGCTTCTGCCCTGCCTTAAACACTCACTGGAAGGCCAGACTGACATTTTACACATGACCGACTGCTGGCCATGCCTGTTTCTATCTGTGTGGATGTTTGTGAGCAAACATGCACTCGGGTGCTTGTGTGAGTGACTGAAATCAAATGTGAGTTTTATCTGTTATTGTAGCTAAGTGTGAAAGATAGGCAACCCACATTTGTCAGTGGGGAAGCAATGGGCAGCTGGAGAGAGAAGTGGCCCTGGTTCTGTTCACAGTGGTTGTAACAAAGCAGGTAGGAAGATAGGATGAGAAGGCAGGCTGGTGATTGAATTATGGATGGAGAAACAGGATGGTAGCTAAGCTGCTGAAGTCCTGCCTGAGATGTAGGTGAGTCCACAAGGATGACTCCTGTCTGTTTGCAAAACCTAGGATATTATCCAGGGGGTATCTACCACCACAGTCACCACGATGAACTCAGATTTTCCCAAGGAAAGCAGAGGAAGGGCCGGGACCAGTGCTCATACATCTACAGCTCAGGTAGCTTGGTCATCATGTGCCAAATCTTCTTACCACTCAGTGCTTTAGCTGCATGACCGATCGGTACCTCCACAAGCTGATTGACAGACTATGCTGCTCATTAAAGGTCCACCCCCAGCCTCCTGGCTACCCCAGCACTACCGCTTGCATTCATGGGAGATGCAAAGAAAGCCTCCAAGAAAGAACATGACAGGACGTGATTGAAGAACCTACAGGTCTCAACTCCATTCAGTCGAGGTTCCCTGGCTGCCAATCAACCAGAGGAGACAGCCCCTAGGCTGCTCAAACCAGCATTCAGCAACCTCTGGCTTGCTCCCTACATCTGACTGGTTAGTCTAGGCCATGGACAAGGCTTCTGTCCTAGTTTTCTCCTTTCTTTGCTGCAGCTCGTCTCCACACCTGCACACACACACACACACACACACTCCACATCATGTTGACTAACCACACAATCAACCAAGCTTCTAATTCACCCCATTGTTCTCACACAGCACATCTGGCTGCTTTGAGCCATCTACACAGCATGGCCATTGGCGCCTTCCTCAAGTTTCAACTACTATAAGGAACTTACCTGAAAGTCCCATGTCTGACAGTTACCAAAGTCCTATCAAACCTATAGTACCAAGCATGTAGGGTGCCTAGCACTCAGGCCTCTTACCTAAAACTATGACAAATTGAGGGTTTCTCTATGTCTACCTTTAAACCCTGGGAACCAGAGGTTCTGAAAACCTAGTTCAACATGAACATCATGTTCTCCCCAACCTCCATACCTCTTAGAATGTTCATCTAAAATCTATGTCTTCTTGTTCCACTCGTAAAGCTGGACTCTGAGTCCTTAGCCTCACTCTGAGCTCTGAGGGTACAGGAGAGAATGCAGGGAATGTAATATAGATAGGGCCGAGGACATAGTCTGGGAGGCTATTTTTTAATGAACTAATTTGTTATCAAAAATGACCAAGATGAATTCATATGACATCACTCATGGGATTTATATTAACAGAACTCAACAGAGAGATTACTATATTCTGGGCTTTGGGAAATGTCACAGGGCACATACAGACAGTGCCAAGACTCATTCAATGCCTATAAATGTTCACAAACTCATGTGGGACACTTTTAGGGAACCACCGGGCAGGGAAAGAGCAAGGCAAAGGGAAAGGAGACAGAGCAGTTAGCAATAGCTCAGAAGATCAATAAGGACCACAAATGTTTCCCCTTTAATGTTAAATTATCCTGAGCAGGTGACACCTCTCTTGACTTCACTGAATTGTTGTGACAGTTAAATAATAATTAGACAGACTATGCAGGTGACACATAGTTATAACTCAGCAACCAATTGATATGGCTACTCTACCCTTCAAACAGAAGGGAAATATTCATTAAGTGTAGGAAACAGTGGGGGCTTCATGGAGGAGGTGGCAATCAAGATGAATCTGAAAGAGAGTGGGGAATAGGCCAGGAAATGAGGAAGTGGTGGCTTTCCATAGAAGACAGAAGCAGAGAAACAGTGCAGGTCAGGGCGGCTGGCATCGCTGGCTGCTTCCAGTCTTTCCCTCCCTGGAGTCTAGGTTGGGTACCCAAGCCCCATCTAGTTAGCCCTGAGCTCTAATCCTTTAAACACCTTGTACCTCTTGAGACTCAGGTGACCCCTTGTTCCTCCAGAATGCTGCCTTCAAGACATCAAGGACTGAATCTCTGTCCATTGTGTTGTTCCATGTGCCTGACACACACTTTGAACATGGCAACATGTGTCAATTGAATACATGGATAGACAGCCAAGTGAAGGAATAATTCCTCCTGCCTACCAGATGCTGTTGTGTTACAGGACATTGGGCAGAGGCAACATTGGTAGATCCAAGGATCTCTAAACCCATGGTTCAATCAGATTGACAACTCTCAGACAAATTTTGTGTTTTGGAGGGATGATCATAAGGTTTCATTGATAAAAGGGCTCTGCTGCTTTGAAAATCTACCTTTGGAAATCACTACTGTCATGGGGAAAACCCAAAGCTTTGAGATCATAAAATATGGGTTGAAATCTTCCACTTTATTGGATTTTATGGCAAATAACTCCAAGATGGCCATGGTTGTCTGCAAAATCTTGTGCTCACTGCCTGCCTGCCTCCTGGCTCCCCCAGGCCCTCTGTAAACAGCCACACAGATATTCTCTTGGGTGACAAGGCTTCTCAGAATCTTTGCTAGTCTCATGCCCCTGTGACCCTGAAGACCATTCTCTTCACCTGGCCTTTCTCTTCCCAGCCAAGAAGCTTCTTGAAGAGGCCACTAGGAATGTCTCTGTAAAGTAAATCTCTCCAAATATCTTTTCTCTTCTCCCCAAGAAGTTGTGTTTCTCAAATTATGCCCATTGCCTATCTCATTGCATGTTTTCATAAGGAGATGTCATAGCTTAGAGCTTTGCTGGTCAGTTTAATGTCAGTTTGACACAGC
Organism: Grammomys surdaster; assembly: GCF_004785775.1. Classification (NCBI taxonomy): domain Eukaryota; kingdom Metazoa; phylum Chordata; class Mammalia; order Rodentia; family Muridae; genus Grammomys; species Grammomys surdaster. The sequence continues at coordinate 5,861,994 of NW_021604600.1, forward strand.
TAGAGATATATCTAAGAAGAGAGAATCTTAATTGAGGAAATGCTTCCCTAAGATTGTCCCGGAGGCAAGCCTGATGTATATTATGTTGAGATAAATATTATTTGGGGATTCCTATCTTACCTTAGATCATTTAGTTTCCAAATAACAGACATAAACCTTTATTTATTGATGATTGACGTAAGAGGGCACTTTGTGTGGTGTCACCCTTGGGCAGGAGGTCTTGGGTTGTATAAGAAAGCAGACTGACCAAGCCATAGAGAGCAAGTCAGTTAGCAACACTTTTCCATGACTTCTGCTCCAGATGTCTGTCTTGAGTTCCTGTCCTGACTTCCTTGGATGATGGACTATATACTGTAAGATAAAATAAACAATTTCTTCCCAAGTTAATTTTGGTCATGGTACTTTGTCATAGCAATAGAAACTGTAACGAAGACTTGAGCTGAGAAAGCCCTCAATGGCTCTTGTGTTGAAGGTTCATTCTCTAGTGCAGCACTGTTCAGAGCTTGGATTTGGGGGAGTGATCAGGAGAGCTCTAATCTCATCAGCACAGTAATCCATCCATGGGCTCATAATTTGATAGGCCATTGGGAAATGATGGAAATTTAGAAGATAGGGTCTAGTTGAAGGTAGCTTGTCAACAAGATGTTTTCTTAGGGACTGTGTTCTTCCTCTGGCTTCTCCTGCCCCTGTTTCTTGGCTGCTTGTCCTTCTGCCTTGACGTCTCACCTTGTCACAAACCCAGACACAACAGAGACAAGTGATCACTGAATGAATCCATGAGACAATAAAATATAAAATAAAATAAAATAAAATAAAATAAAATGAAATCTTTTCTGCTTTAAATAGTTTACTTTTAAAATCAGATATTGTGGGGCTGAAGAGAGGGGTCGGAGTTTAGGAGCCCTGGTTGCTCTTACAGTGGATAAATGTTCAGTACCTAACACCCATGTTGAGCAACTCACAACCACTCTAACTCCAGCTCCAGGCAATCTGATGCTCTCTTACGGCCTCCATGGGCACCCACATTTGTGACATATACACAGAGAGACTGTGGTATAGGCTTGACCCCCATAGATTCATGTGTTTGAATGCTTGCATTATTAGGAGATGTGACCTTTTTAGAGGAAGTGTGCCACTGTGCAGGTGAGCTTTGGGACCTTTTGTGCTCAAGCTTGGCCCATTGTAGTAGTCTCCTCCTAGCTGTCTTCAGATCAAGATGTAGAACTCTCTGCTCCTTTAGCACCATGTCTGCCTGCACACTGCTATGCTTCCTGCCATGAAAACAGTGAACTAAACACCTGAAAGTGTAAGCTGTAAGCCAGCCCTAATTTAATGTTTTTTATACAAGTTGCCTTGGTCAAGGTGTCTCTTCACAGCAATTAAACACTAACACACACACACACACACACACACACACACACACACTACATAAAAATTAAAATTTCAAAAACCAGTATCATAACACAATAGACTAAAACTATTCACACCACCAAGGCACTGGGTCTCAAGTGACTGCTACGCTTCCTGGGATAAAGTAATTTCTCCTCAATATTTACTAATGGAGTGAGCACAGTTAGACAGCATGTTGATGACCTACCCAAGCCTCAGCTTTCTCATTTCCAGTTTGGGGGTGACGCTGACTACCTCTTAGAAAGTGGTGATGACTCCCCCAGTGAAATCTTGTGCAATATCCCTAGTAGTAGGGAGCCCCATTAGTGTTGTTTTCCTACCTGCCTGCCTGCCTACCACTGCTGGCCTCAGCAGCCAGCCAGAGGAGCCTGCTTGAAACTAAATTACATTCTAGACCCAGAGCCATCCTTCAGCTCTGAGCCTGACAGAAGCCTGCAATCCAGCCTGTCAGCCTTAAGCTGCCACGCATCTGAACACACAAACTGAAAAATTAATGTCCCTGGAAGGCATCGCCTCCTTCCCATAGACACCCCTGACCTTCTCGCCTCTCTGCACAGCAGCAGAGGCTGCTGTGCTGGCTTTGCCGACTCGGTACACTGCCACAGGCCTGCAGGGCTAGCAGGAGAGAGAGGAAGGAGGCAGAATTCTTTTTGTATGTGTGGGGAGCAAAAGGCCCTGGTAGCCACACTGAAACCTCATTAACCCCATGTGGGAACCAGAGGGTGAATTTGGGAAGACAGTTAAGACTCAGATGGCTGTGTATTCATTGTTAGAGTCCTGTAACCATCACTAGATACCCTAGCTTCTGACAAGGCTCAAAAAGGAGACATAGGCTAGAGAGAGAAAGAGTCCCTGGTATGCTGGGGTGAGGGATAGAAAAACTCTGTTCCATGATAGTACTCATATAGTGTCTTAGGGCACCAGGGATATTTGTGGCCTTGAAGATGGTCATCAGATGACAATTCCACAGCAAATCTGTGCATGGGATGTCAGAGGTAGCCTCAGAATTTTATAATGGACTTGTATGTTGAACTGGACCATTACAAGAGACCTAGACACTTACTGTATCTCCTCCGTCCTTGTCAACAAAGATCAGTATTCTGTATATAGCTGCCTAAAGTATATTTTGTAGTGTCCCCAGTAGTATGTAATAAATGCATACTCTCAGGATGTATCTCCAGCCTGACCTTCAGAGACACATTTTAATGGTCACTCAATTCATAAATGCATGGAAGGGTTAAGAGTCTGCCATATGTTAGAGTGCGAGAGTGTAGTAGCCAGCTCTGTGTGACTGTATCAAATACTTGACATAATCAACTATAAAGAAAATGTTCTATGTGAGCCACATTCTTGCAGGTTCCAGGTCATGAGCATGAGCAGCCTCACTGATTTTTTGGCCTGTGATGAGGCAGTGTGTTGTGGTGGGAATGTGTGACAGAGAAAGCCATTCTCCTCTGCCAGTCAGGAAAGGGTAGAAAGGAAGTGTGGAGCTCCCACAATCCTCTTCATAGCCTACCCCAGTGACATAAAAAATAAAAAACCTTCTAAGTGACCCTGCTTCTGAGAAGTTCCACCACCTCCCGGTCACACCAAGCTGGGACCAAACTCTAATACATAGGCATTTGGGGAAACATTCCAGATCTGAACTATTGGAGTCCCTCTGACAAAGTTGTAGAATGTCAGGAAAGATGCTCGCCCATTTTCCCTAAGCATATCTGTGTAATCAGCATGAGAATTGATAGGCAGAAGGGAGCAGAAGCCCAGTTTGTCTTGACAACACTCAACCCAGAGAAGACAGGATACACAAAGAGAGTAAAAGGCAAAAAGACTGGGTTTGCCACCTATCTGACTTTATGAGTTGGTACACCTCCTTCTCCCTCATCATTCCTAGTTCTCAGGTCTTTTGAACTGAACTGGAGTATTATTGGTTCGCTGACTCTCACCTCTTCAAACTATATCACCAGCTCTCTTGAGTTTCCTTAGCTGTAGACAGCAGATTGTAGAACTTCACATGGCCCATAACAAATGAGTCAATTCTTTATAATAGATTTAAGTGATTTATTAATCTAGGATATATGTATTAGTCACTGTCTATATAGTGGCCAGACCTGGCCTGGGACATCATGATGGGGAAGATATAGTGAAGAAGCTCAAGTCTTGCAACCATAGCAGGAAGCAGAGAGTGACAGGAAGTGGCCAGAGAGAATAATTCCTAGGGACCTGTTCCTAGTGACTGACAGCTATGTCTCACCTCCCAAAGCTTCCACAACCTACAAAAACTGCATTATCAGCCAAGGATCACACTTTCAAACACATAAATCTTTTGAGGATACTTCATATTAAAGGTGTGTGTGTGTGTGTGTGTGTGTGTGTGTGTGTGTGTGTTCATAAGTGTGCTGTGTGTTGCTGTATTTCTCTGAATAACTACACTTTGGCATCACAACATACTACAACAGGTCTGGGGAGGGTATATATGGTGCAGTAGTTAGGAGTTTGGAATTTGTGCTTGGGGAGTGAACCTTTATATTTCAGGTCTGCCCTGTTCCCACTGTGTTCTCTGTACTTTTGGTTCCTCAGCTTCAACACAGAGTACAAGAGGACGCCTTCTTGAAGCTTCAGGAAAGCTGAAATGAACTAATGCATTGAATAAACCATCCATTACACCACCTGGCACATACTGAGTTCCATCCATGCCAGGCAGCCTTGAAATGGGACAGGGCTGGGAGGCTCAATACAGGACCATCCACTCCCAGGCTTGAAAACTGCTTACTTGTTCTTAGGAGCAGATTCAGGCTGCATTTAGTCTAGGCCCACTTTCCCCACCGACAGGAACATGCTGGGGCAGGTGGGAGGGAACTGAACACACAGGGCATCAAAATGCTGTATCGATGGGCGTGTGGCCCTACCTCTCTATGTTTCAGTTGCCAAGATTATTGTTCAAGGAACCCAGCACTTCAATATTGTTAGGGAACTCTTATTTTGTCTTTCCTTTGCTTCAGAAACAGAAGCAGTTCTTTGCCATAATCTGCAATAGGTCCCAGCAGAAGAATTAATTAAAAGTCCTCTGCCATGTTTGTGGTGGGATCTGGACATACACAGTTCTCAGAGTCTCCAGGGTTCAGGGACATAAAGAAGATGTGGGGAGAAAAGTGGTTAGTGTGAAAGACAGAAAGTGCCTAGAGTGTAAGGTCACTGGGGCTCTCATTCTTTAACAAGCTTTGCCAGCTTGTAGCCTCTGAGTATCAGAGACCCAAGCTGATTTCCAATAGTATAGCGATAAGTGTTCCAACCAGGGAGCTTAACTCCCTTTTGATCCGTTTCTTTAATCAGGTCAAAAAAAGGGGCAAACCAGGGCCAGTCTCCTGTAAAGAAAGTTCCAGTTAGCACCAACTTGGAGAAGGCTGCAGCTTGAACACAGGTCTACTTAGTGTCAAGCCTAGCTGTGTGGCTGATTGCTTTCTTTGTGTCTGCCTCTCTTGAGAAAGGACTGTCATTAACATGGGAATATACCTTTAAAAGTTCCAATAGGCGTGTTTACATGGCTCCTCTCTTCTTTGGTGATGAAGTACCCTTTGCAAAGGTAGTTTCACTCTATTTATGTGTGTGTGCATGTGTGTGTATGTGTGTGTGTGTGTGTGTATGCGCGCAAACACAGTACATATGTGAGAGTCCATGTGGGAGCCAGAGGTCAATACTGAATGTCTTTTTCTATTCTTCTCCATCCAATATTTTCAAACAGACATTCTCTCACTGAAGCTACAGCACATGAATTTCATTAAACTGGCTGGCCAGCAGTCACTGGGATCTTCCTCTTCCCAGCACTGGTTATAGCTGTATTCTGCAACACTGGCTTTACTTTGTTTATGTGGGTGCCAGGTCTCAGACTCAATCTTCATGCTTACAGGACAAGCACCTCCTCTCAATTGAGTAATCTCCCCAGCTCAACAGTAGTCCTCCTAGAGGGGATATTACTTCTAAATAAAACTCTCAACACTATAAAAATAGACCCAAACAACCATATATACTCATCTATTATATATATATATATATATATATATATATATATATATATATATATATACACATATATATTACACACACACAAATATGCACACAAACACACGCACACACACACACACACATAGATCATTCAAACAAATGAAGCACAGATTCTAAAATTAAGGGTGAACACAGGATACATTATCTATAGCCATGCTAGTAAGATCTCCCAGATGGTGAGAAGGAACAAAGACAGGCACATAAAGATTAAACAACTGTTTAAAAGATTCAGCTGATCTCAAAGTCCATACCATCTTACCTCACCCTTGAAACAAAGTAACATTGTTAGTATGGACTCTCAATAGCTTCCACAAGTGGGAAAATGGCTGAATATGCAGACTGGCATGCATGAGGCAATATCAGAAGGCAGCCATCCACACTCAGCTCCCCTATGTGTCCAAGACCCCCACACCATGCCAAAATGCTCTTGGACATGTCCGTCTCTCTCTGAAAGACACAAATCCATTCCCTCCAATCTGTGACTTCACACACAACTACACTTCCCCCCCCCATTGCCCAGTGTAGCTAAGCCAAACCAGAACACACCAGTTTTAAGCCAGAAAATCCAGGACCCTTTACTCTTAAGAAAAATCATGATAGTTGTTGAAAGAGAAACAGCTACGATCCCCAGGAGACAGTCTGTGACAGAGAGGAATGAAGAAAAAACAAAGACCGGAGAAGGGGGGAGGAAGAGATAAAGAATCTACGAGAGAGCAGAGAAGTAAAGCAAAAAAGAACACAGAGAGCTGGAGAGAAGAGGTCAAGGGGAAAGCTCAGGAGAGACAGGGAGGAAACAAAGAAAAACCAGAGAGACAGCTCAGAAAATCAGGGCAGAGAAGAGAAAGGAAAACACAGAGCAAGGCAGAGAACAAGGGAGAAGGGGGTGGGGATGAAAGCCATTCCTTGCATGAGTGCATATGGATATGCATGTGCACAAACTCTGGTGGCTGGGTTTGTTTGTGATGTGTTCTCCTGCACGGATCCTGGGAGCAGCAGTTCTCACAGCGTTGCCATTGCATTGAGCACTGAGCCAGGGCCAAGGCGATGACTATCAGACAGCTGCTCTGTAGAAGAGTTAGTTCCCAAGGTAAAATTGATTTTATGTGTTTGTTTTCTCTGACCTTGAGTTTTCCCCATTGCAATGCCTGAGAAGCAGCATCAGATATCCAAGGAGATACAAACATATCAGAGTGGCAGCGAGGAGCAGCTGTGAACAGGAAATGGCCCTGGCCTTGAGCAGCAGGTGAATCTGTGCACCTGCACAAGGGCCAGAATCAGCCTGGAGGGCCACAGACTGTAATGTACCTGAGCTGATGGAGGCATGTTTTAAATGAGGGCAGGTGACCCAAGGACAATAGGAAAAACAGAGGAATAGATATAGAAAAGACAGAAAAGAAATAAGCAAAAAGCAGCATGGCCCTTGGAGAACAGTAGTCAAAGGAATCTAGATAATAAGGGTATACCTGTTTAATTATCATGACCACTATAATCATCATCATCACCATCATCATCATCACTGTCATCATGACCACCATCATCACCCCCACCACTACCACAACCACCACCATCACTACCACCATCATCATCCACCACCACCACTACCATGACTACCACCATCATTATCACTCTCACCACCACCATCAGCATCGTCATTATCACTACCACAATCATCATCACTGTCACCACCACTACCACCATCAGCACCATTACCATCACCACTACCATCATCATCGCCATTATCACTACCACCACAACTACCATCACTGTCAGCATCATCACTACTAATTCCACCCCTGTCATCACTGTCGACATCAACATCAGCAGCAGCAGCACCACAATCGCCATCACCACTGTCACTGCCTCCACCATCATTGTCATCAACACCATCATCATCCTCCCTCCTGTGACCTTGATGCTGGATGCGTTTACATCATTTCATCACTATGTTGAGGCTGTATCTTGCACAGATGCTAGTTCTACTCTATAGGTAAGGAAACTAGAGCTTGAGGCCATAAAACTAGTTTATATTATGGGATTTGAAACTAGATCTTTCTAATGCTCACTTGCACCCTGGCAACAGCTCTTTTTGATTTCCTTGGGCCCCAGAATACCAAATACAGGGTAGTAAGCCTACTTGTAGATAGCAGAGCCTAAGTTAGACATTACATCATGCAAGGCTGCTTGTGTAGGGTAAGGGAGATAAGACTAAAGAAAATTCTCTGGCTTAGTGATTAAGGTCACTGACTGCTCTTCCAGAGGTCCTGAGTTCAATTCCCAGCAACTACATGGTGGCTCACAACCATCTGTAATGGGATCTGATGCCTTCTTCTGGTGTGTCTGAAGACAGCCACAGTGTATTCACATATAGAAAATAAATCTTTTAAAAATACAGTATACATAAAATAAATCAATCTTTTTTTTTTAAAAAAAGAAAATTCTCAAATGCTCCCAGGAAAGCACAGAGATGTCATTTAGGGTGGTCTTTTCATTATCAGAAAACTTCAGATACTGTCTTGGAACATGCATGAAGGCAGGGCTGTGCATAGGAAGGAGGTGGCTTTTCCCATCGGGTTTCAAGGAACAGATATGAAGAAGAGCCAAAGGGAAAGAAGTCGCCATTGCGATCATTCAGCCATGACTAAAAGTTGAAAAAGCACTTGGCTCAGGGCATGCAGAGATTCTAGACTGCCAGTTAGGCACCTTCATGGTAGCAAGACTCCATCTAGTGGCTTGTCTCCAAATGGAGGCCCCTTGTCTAATCAGAGAGGCTCAGGGACTGGGACTAGCCATGCTTACAGGATAAAAAGGAGGAAATTTCAGTTCATCAAGATTGGAGAAGACGAGGGTTTGAATCAGAATCAGTCACTTCTGTCTCCACAATACCAAAACCTCTATAGAGTTTTTGATACAGTAATAACTATATTTAAATAAACTATTGTATTCAAACACCATAAGAAACATATGAGATGGTCTTGCAGGGAACTAGAATAAATATGAGATAAAGTTGTAGTAAGACAGAAGAAGAAAGCAAGTCACTGGCTGATGTGCTCCAGGAGCTGTGAAAAGATGCTTCCCATTTAGGGAAGATGGGTATAACTGGATCTCAGCTGAATAAAGGATTAGAAGCTAATGAGAGTGGGAACCTAGAGATACAGGCTTAACACTACATTAGCTACTTTTGTCATAGTTGTGAACAAATACATAAAAGAACAACTTAGTGAATAGATTAATTTTGCTCACAGTATCAGAGCTTTCAGTCCATTGGGACAAATCACAATACAACAGACAGGAAGCAGAGGAGTGGTGCAACAAGAAGCAACCAGGGAAAAATTATACATCCCAATGACATGTACCCAATGATCTGCTGCCTCCAACCAGGCTCTACCTTCTAAAAGGGTTCTTTGTTTTTGTAATCTATTCAAACTCAGGATGCATCAAGAAATTAAACTGTTAATAAAGTCATAGACCTCATAAGCTTATCATCTCTGGAAACACCCTTATAGATGCACGTGTCAATCCAATCAAGTTAACAATCAAGATGACCTCTCATAGGCATAGATTGCAGAAGGTTCCTTTAACCACCCATGGGACCTCCAGGCTTTGTTTCTCACTCTTAAACCACTCTCCACCCTAGACGGGAATGCAGCCTTCAAAAGATCTATGTAGAATGTTTACCCTCTGCCAACCAGAGAAATGGACACATTATTCAACCCAAGACATACCTATCACATTTGAAGAACAGGGACTTAACAGTCTTCTAGGTTCACCTCTTTGTCTTGTGATCTCAGGTTTCCAACTCTCTCTTTCTAATTATGACTATCTTTTGGACAGTCTCCTCTCATACCATGTCTAATTTCAAACAGAGGCAGGCCTTTGGGAACAATGTACTAGAAGTAGGGTACATACCTGCAGTAGAGAAGTTATTAGCAAAAATAATTTTGAAACCCCTTTCCCTTCACCAGTACATGCCTGGAGCAAGAGATGGGATAGCTAAGACCCTGAAGGACAAATGATAAACAGACCTCTTTCACATAAGTGAAACAGAGTAACTACTGAGAAGACCTTTGGGAGGCCCCAGAATATTGTTTTGATACACAAGAACAAGAAACAGATTGAATTCTTAAACATGCCAAAGCAAACAGTTTATCCAAGATAACCTAAAGGACGTCTGGAATAGAGGAAAATAGAGGACATTAGCAATGCTTCTGTCCTTGTGATCTTTGTCATCATTTGAGTTGAGACACTAAATCTAACTCCAAGAAATAGCCATGCTAAGCATAAATACATAGTGAGCTTAGTGGTGGCCTGCCGGGTGCTCATAAAAAACATAAGGAAAGGTATTGGCTGCTCTACTGAGAACTGGTTATGGCAATGGCCTGGGAGTATGGGGTAAAGTAAGAAGCCTGTGGGTTGGCCTGGAACACAGGAAGCTAAATAAATGTTTGGTCTGTCATGTTGATAAAAACAACAGCAGATGAAGAATTTCTTCTTGATATCGCTTGTGGCTCCTTCTCTTATATAAAAGGAGTTTTAAATTGACAATTGTCTAGGCTCTATCACCCAATGCTGTTGAGTAAAGAGAAGCTGGTTATGACCTTAGACTTGTACTGCAACAGATGAGAAATGTGGCTTTTTAACTGATGATAAACAGTGCTATTCCTGCAGTGGGTTGTTGGAGTCTCTGACAGTCTGTTTTACTTTCTTTTGGGTGTCCATCTCTAAGTTTCAGTAGGCCCTTGTATACATGTCACTGACCCAGCCCTGGGTTTCCTAGCGTATGTCCCCTCAAAGGATCTCTCTAAGGCTTTCCAAAAACTTCTCCATTTTCCTTCCCTGGAACTTGCTTTCTGTTCAAATGCTTCTATTTCTTCCCTCCTGTCTCCTCAGTGAGAATTTCGTACTCAATTACCCAATGATTGACATGTAACAGGTCATAACTGAAACACATGTGATCCTATGTGAACATAGAAAGTGAGTTTTACATTCCAGCTAAGACAGGATAAAAATGAATAAATGAATAAAGATCCTGTGTAGGTCTCTGGAAAAATAAAATGCCCTCAAAAGTGGCATTGGGAATTAGGTTAGGTTACTAATGAAGGGATATTTCTTTAGGCAGGGTGAGGGGATGAATTAAATGTAGACAGAATACTTTGGAGTCTAAAGTATAAAAACACTTCAAAAATAGAAATCTAGCTGATATAATGACCCAAAGTGGATTGCATCAGTAACCTGTTTGCCTATCAGCCCACCCAGAGGGAAAGAAATGCCCTTGTTCTAAGCATAAAACTAAAGTCAGTGCAGAGCTGGAGGTATGTAGCCTCAGTACCTTTGGACACAATATCCTACTGGGCACAGGACATCACTATATAACAATTTTCTTGTCTATGAGCAATAAATGGTATAACAACCGTGGTTTTTATCTACTGATCCTCAGCAAGCTATGCTAATAGTTCTGTTTCTTCTTCAAATCCAAGCTTTAAATAAATCCACCCAGCAGAGGAAGAACAAAACCACCTCTCCACTTCCTGGGCTCCTTTGTGTCCTCCAGACCAGCAAGGCTATTTTTTAAAGAAGAGTCACAACCATTGAGCTGTGGATCTGACATAAATAAACATGATTGGAAGCCAGCATGGCCCCATAATTTCTGTTCTAGCAAAACAAAAGGAAGGACTCAGAATAGGTCTGCTTACACTTCAGAGATGACTGACCATCTTTGGTCATGCTCTGCTAGATGGGCTCAGACAGAGGTCTCTGGCTACAGACCTGACTCTTACTCTCTCAGCTAAGTGAGTAATGAATCCTAGAACTGTTCACACAGTCAAGGAACTTACTGCCAAGCAGCAACAGCATAGAGAATTGCTTGTCAGTGTCAATGACTAAAGAAAAGGCAGAATCAAGCCCTTTAACCAGTCTTTGTCCTACGAGTTCCATTTTACTACAGTCTAAAGGAATCCAACTGTGGTTCGGCCAAGAAGAGAGCAGGCCCAGCATGGAGGAACTCTTAGGTAGTTGCAAACAGTCTGAGCAACAGTTTACCAATAGATCACTTGCTGTAAGCTGAACTTTCAGAAAAATTTCCTATTGTCCTCAAATCCTTATGAGGCAAAAAGAAATTTGCAAATGGAATGTAATTAAAATTCTCAGACCTATTTTAAAGAAATCTTCTCCAAGGCTGGAATCGTGATGCATTGGACAAGACTCTCTGGGTGCCTGGATTTGTTATTGGAAATACAGGATAAACTTGAGAGCATCCCACAGTTTCAGGAATCCCCAGACATTAATTTTAGTCACAGTTGGCTGCACCACATCAACCTATAAACACCTCTCCACTTTCAATTAACATTGCTCTGCCTCCTGTCTCGCTGAATATTATATTTAACTAATTTAAAAGGATTGGTAAAGAGAGTTTTCACACTTCACAGGAAAACATAATGGAACAATTATACCTCTACCTGCAAAAGGCATGAGAATATTACCTAAACAGCCTCCAAGGCTTCCCAGGTAAACTGGATTCCTGGGTTTCCTGTCTAGGGCTTGCTGCCTGAACTTTTAGCATAGAAGTATTTTCTTTTCACCTTCTTGAACATCCCATTCCCATGTTGTAATGTGGAATGTTTGAATGCTCGAGAAAATTGTTTCTTTGGTATTTTTGCTCCTCCCATGTAGGGCCATGAGGGGCTGGCTCTCATCTGGGCATCACCTTCAATGAGAAATGTGTTGTAATAGATACTTGGTAAGCTAAATGATCCCTCAGAACCGTGAGGGGTGAATCCAATGTGCAAAGTGAGAGGCAGAAGACACAAGATGAGAGACAGAGGGAAAAAGGAAGGGAGGAAGAGAGGGAGGGAGAACTCAAAAAAAAGAAAAAGAAAAAAGAAAATAATTAAAAAAGGCTCATCTCTAGGAAGAAAGGTCATGTGCCAGTGGGATAGAGTACCATAGCCCAGACATCCAGGTGGCCATCTGTGTTACTTGTGAAATGGAATACTAGAAAAACAGAGAGGAGCCAGATTTCAAGGTACATCATAATGCACAGAGTCCCAGCCACAGCAGCTCTACTGAATCACAGCACATTTGGGATGGAGGAGAGGCTCTATTTTGGCTCATGGTCCCAGGTTCTTCATGGCTTGGGGCATGGTGCTTGAGGTAATGAACATCATGCTATTTGGGAGCCAGAGAAGGTTCCCTCTGCACAGAAGGCTTTGTGTGAGCCTCCTCTTCTATCCCCCTTTATTTCTCCCAGGTCATCAACCTACTTGATCCTCTCTAGAAAATTCAGACATCTGTGTGCTTTACTAACCTCCTGGACACCTCTCAGTCCAATCAAGAAGGTGATCAAGGTTAACCATTGTATTCATGAATGTCTGAGCAAAGCTGATTCCTACCTTAGTGGCATTGCTTAGAGTTTAGGAACTTTCTGGTACCTATCAGAATTCAGAAAGTAGGAGATAAAACATTCTGGATCACAGCAGTCTTGAGAAATCTACACAGAATGAGGCGAGATGTTTAGATGGGGTTCCCTTGCTCTGTGCTTTCACTGCAATTGTAAAGCATTGAGATTGTGACCCCTGACACAGAGATCAGAAGAGAAGAGAAACATGCAGCTAGAGAACTAAGATCCCATGCAGCTCTACAGCTAAGATGCCGGCGGCCTCTTCTCCACCCTGATCTGCACCACCATTGATGACGGTGTGCAGAGGGTGTGCAGAGACTGTATAGAGTGTGAAAAGGGTGTGTACAGAGTGTGCAGGGTGTGCACAGAGTGTACACAGTGTGTACACAGAGTGTGCGCAGTGTGTGTACAGAGAGTGTGCAAAGTGGGTGTGCAGAGGGCATGCAGAGGGTGGGCAGAAGGTGTGTAGAGGGTGTGCAGAGGGTATTGTGCAGGGGAATGTGCTGAGGTTGTGCTGAGGTATGCTGATTGTAGGCAGAGGGTAAATAAAGGATGGTCCAAAGTTTGCTGGGTTTCTCATGGTATGCAGAGGGTGTGCTGAGAGTATACACAGGCATGATGGCTCTGTCCACTGAAGAACTGACTCTTGCCTGTGGTATACTTAATTATACATCAAGGATACCATGGCAAGAAGATATTATTCTGGCCTAAAAAAAGAATCGGTGCTCAGGGTCAGAGCCACTGAAGAATAAAATAGAGTTGAAAATTGATTTCCTAACACAAAAGGGAATGTTGACATAATTACAGTTGAAATACAAAGATAAGGCTGTGAGATCAAAGTATTTAGAGTCAGGTATTAGGTGATCGGGCAGAACAAAAACAAACCAGTAGGAAGATAACTGCTGTAGCTGTAGCACAGAATCCAACAAAATCATCAGGAAAAAGAATTACATATTCTTCTAAATACATTAGAAGAAAAATTCCTACAATCAGACAGAACTGAGTCCATAGAATGAGAACACACATTTCGTTCCAGGAAGAGCTGATGTAAGAAAACAACTTCAGCACGTACCTTACACCTTACAGGGTTTCAACACAAAGAAAACATCTCACTCTATAAGCAAAAAAAAAAAAAAAAAAATTGAAGTAACACAGCACTTTATCATTTTACAGTGAACATGAAAAAAATGAAGCAATACTCACATAGGCAGGAGAAAGATCTATAGTTCTAGAACATTCTGTGACATCACTGACCACTACAGGGACAATAGTACTCCTGGATTTATCTGAAACAAAAGTGTGACTGTACAGCTTCCAGGCCAGGTAGGGAGGAACATGACTGTAATCCCAGGACTTGGAAGGCTGAGATAGGAAGATCATGAGTTCAAGGCCAACCTGAAAGACATAGAGAGAACTTGTCTCAGAAAATGAAACAAAGCAAAACACTCCGCCAGTTAGAGCAAAACAAGATACTGAAGAATGTGGAACTTCAGTGGACAGCCTTCTTCACTGAGTCTACTCAGTTGCTGTGACATCAGCATCCCAAGAACAAAGTAAGTTAAATGACAATGAAATCCAACTAAAGATGTAATTAACAATTCAAGAGAGTTGGAGACAAGGCATTAGATGCATGAGTGCTCCAGTTTTCCCATCCTTCATCAGGAGGCATTTGTAGTGCTTACGATTAAAATGTAGAGTTAGTGAAGAAATTAACACCACTTCTGCCAGCGTTATTCTTAACTTTTGTGAGGCTCTGATGAGCAATGATACATTTTATAGGGAAGAATTACCTTTTAGCAAATTCTTCAGTTTACCCTCAATTGTCCAAATCCTGCTTAGTGAGTTCTGCTGTTCTTTGCACTATTGTGCACAGGAACAGAATACCAGTGAGCACCCTGCCAGCGGCCACCCTATCAGAGGCAGAGCACCCAGCCAGCGGCTACCCAATCAGAGCTGCTACTTAAACTCCAAATCTGAGGTTTCAACTGCTACATAACCTAACTTCTCAAGCAACCACAGGAACAGTGCTCAATGGACTGTAGCAGTCTGAGGCTCCTGAGGACTCCTCACACAAAAGTATTCCTGTCACTCATACTCCAGTGGAGTAAGGTCCTGCCCACTCATCAAAATGGGATGAATTCCAGGAATGGCCATGAAAAGCAGGCTCATTCCCAGCCTCCAGCCTCCATCAGCACCCACCGTTTTTGGGGTAGGGGTTTGGGGACCAGCACCCACCATCACTGATCACTGCTGAGTTCCTTCAATAGTGTGGGGTCTCATTTTAGTTTCTGAGGTTCTAGGAGTCCGGAGTCTGGGGTGGATGGCCTTCCCCTCCACAGAAGCTGCCATACAAAGCAAGTGCAGTCTCTGTGGGTGAACAGTGACCTACACAGCAGGAATGCTGGCAAGATCTTTCCATACAGTTCCAAGCATCCATCCAGACCATCAGCGGCACAGACTGTACTCCAAGGGAAGCAGGTCTTCTGTGGAGTTCTCCGGGAAGTTAAAGCTTCAGAAGAAAAGACGGAAAGAGGAAAGGGAAGGGAGATGGGGAGGAAAGGAGGAAGGGAGCATAAAGAAGAGAGAGAGTAGAGGAGAAAAAGGGGAAGTGAGAGGGAAGAAGGGAGGACAGGAGAGGGAAAGAGAAGGTGAACTGAGTGGGGAGGGAAAGGGAGCAGAAGGGAAAGAAGAGAAAAGATAAAGGAGAAAGGAAAGAAAGAAAAACAGGCAGAGGGGAAGGGAGAGGAATTATTCCACCTAGAGATGACCAATGTAGTGTAAAGACAAAATTGCAGGAAAGATCCTTGAAGATATAATTAAATCAAGGATCTTCAAGGTAGATCACATTGGATTAGGAGGGCCCTAGACTTATAATGATAAGTAGCCTTAGGGGATAGAATGTGATATCTAGAGAATTCTGTGAAGGTTGAATTAGAGGCTGGGGTACACCCTAGGTAAGCAGGGTTCCCAATAGCCACCAATGCCAGGTACAGGAGGCCTGGGAAGGATTTTTCCTAAGAGCTTACAGCAGAAGTTTGCCCTTAACTTGAACTTCTTCCTTCCTGAACTAGGAGGAACCAAGCCTCTGTTGATTTTGCTACAACTTGAGGAAGAACATTATGGTACTCATGGTAATGCTATACATTCTTCATGTGGCAAGTCTGCTCTTTTAGTGACTCATGCTTGCAAACATGGTTAGGTTTGGGGTATAGCATGATGATCGCCATAGAAGCTTAACACATTCTCAATGCAGCAAGGGTGCTCACCTGGTGACTCATGGTTGCAAACACAGAATGTTCTAAGCATCTGCACCACGGCTCAGCTCTCCACACAACAACGTGAGTGTGAGGGGAAAGGCCACCGGACGCCTGCTCATTGTGAGTGGCTGGTGAAGAAGGTAAAACTGCAGTCTGGACCCAGCCCCCTCACTTGCTCTACAAAGCGGCAGAACAAAGCTACCACATGCCAGTGCTGATCCTCTGATAGCTCATCTTAACAACTGTTAGAACCTATGCTACTTCAACAAACTGTAATGAAGGTCAAATTAGAGGTTAGGTATCAGAGTTTAAGGGTTGTGGCTTTAGTGCTACCAAATAGAACAACAAATTCCAGAGAGTTGTATAAAGCTACAGGCATAATTGTGTTTGGGCGGAAAGAAGAGAGTTTGGGATAGAGAAGGACAGATCTTACCTGAGGAGCTCCTGTTCCACTAGAGAATTTGTGCCTAGAGCCTGAGTTTTAAGCAGTATGGGGATATACTTTCAGTATAGGGCTGTCTCTAAGTTCTTGTCTTAGGATTTCCATTGCTGTGAAGAGACATCACAGGCAACTCTTATAAAGAACAGCATTTAACTGGGGCTGGCTTATAGTTCAGAGGTTCAGTTCATTATCATCAAGGTGGAAGCATGGCAGCATTCAGGCAGACATGGTGCTGGAGGAGCTGAGAGTTCTGCATCTTCATCCAAAGAAAGCCAGGAGCAGACTGTCTCCTATATGGCTAGGAAGGTCTCAAAGCCCACCCACAATGGTACACTTCCTCCAACAGGGCCACACCTACTCCAACAAGACCACACCCATTAATATTGCCACTCCCTGAGCCAAGCATATTCAAACCAGCACAGTTTTAAAGGACAGCCTGGAAAGCTAAGATTCCCTATTCACACTGGAAATGGGTTTTCCCCTTCTGTCTGTTTGAGAATTCATTTTTCGGTCATCAGAATTATTTCACAGAACCAGACACGGTGGACTGAGACAGGAACGTTACCACAAGCTTGAAACCACCTTGGGATACAGAATGAGTTCAAGAGCAACTTGGGATACATATCAAAACTCTGTCCTAACCAACCAACCAACCAACCAAACAAACAAACAAACAAAAACCTATGCTTTCATGGATACAGTTCCATTGAGCTTACCCCTATTCTGCAGGTGAAGTTAGTGAGGAGTGAACATGAGAATGGTAGAGCCATGACTTCAGTCTAGTTTCTGGAGCCTAAGCAACTGATCTGTACCAGGCTGCTCTCCCAACCAAGGCCAAGCACATTTTAGAAAGCCCCATGAAGGATGTAAAATACAGACAGGCAAACCCCTATTCCTGACTCAAGAGGGCTCCAAGTCAGTGCAGAACCCAGACTTGTTAAAGCTTTACCATGTAACATACCGTGCCTGATGGTAAGCACATCCACCTCAGCCCATTAAGCATCTGAAGTAGGTGAAGTCATCTCTGCCTGGGAGGGAAAGGAAAGAGTCTCAAGGAAGGTAGGTAACTCTGAGCTGGGTCTGGTAGGAGTAGGAGTTTAGCATTTTACAGAGTTGGAAAAAAAAAACAACCAGTGTGCTAAAAGTGCTGGGCCTGGTAAATAAGAATTCACTGGATCTGAACTCCAGAATCTGTGTGTTTGGAGAGGTGCTGAGCCACAGCAGAGATGTTACAGAGGTTAAATCTGTGCCAACAGGAAGAGGCTCTGGTAAAGAGGTTATGTTTTATGTTCCACCTCTCACTAGCAAACTAGTGACCCTAGAGGCACAAATTCAGCCCACAGACATATTCGATTTGGCCTGTTAATGTTTCAAATTATTTTCATTGGCTGCCAATTTTAAAACAAGATTTTACCTGCCTGTGTCTTTCAAAACTCATTTAGCAGTATCTTACATCAAGCAATGGTCTGCCCACATTTCCCCAAGCTTCCTGAGTGGTTCTGTGGGAAGATGTCCTGTTGGATCCATCACCTATTCCATCTAGTCCACTCCACCCTGCCAACTCCCCACTTCTTACTCCATTCCTAGTCCACTCATCATATGGGGTCACCTTGGGATTCTGAGCAGGCGAGCAGTGTGCGCAGGTTGGCACAGGTGAAAGCTATGCTAAAGGTACACGGGAAGGAGAATATCAGGAAACAGAAACCATTGGATGGACAAACTTCAGACTGTGGGAAGGGGGCTAAGGCAGGCTTTGCTGGGGGACTGAGCTGGAGTAGGGATCTTCACCAGCCTCATTTCCTCAATGCTGCAGTTTCTTCTTACTCCCTGTTAGGAGTCACGACCTCCATCACCTGTGTCCCTGCTCTGCCCTGCTCTTCTGCATAGCGTGAGTTACCTTCTGGTATGCTGGGCTCTTTACTTATTAAGTTGTTTACGCTTTGTCATCACTGACCAGAAAATGAAATTTCCTGTGACCACATTTGTTTCCTGTGTCACAGTATTCTTGGTCCATAGAGTGTTTCTAACAAACAGGTGTTTGATTCAGAGTGTTTAATGGTGTTTTTACTGACTTAGTCACTTTAAGTATCTATGATCTCAGTGCTTTGATAACAAATGACACAGCAGGAAGAGATTTTTGGAGCCTACTGCCACAGCCCAAGCCCCCTCCTCACTCGACACAATTGTTCACACACTACCCTGAGATGCATGTCTCCACGCTAGCACACTCTTGC
This sequence comes from Grammomys surdaster, assembly GCF_004785775.1. Taxonomy (NCBI): domain Eukaryota; kingdom Metazoa; phylum Chordata; class Mammalia; order Rodentia; family Muridae; genus Grammomys; species Grammomys surdaster. The sequence continues at coordinate 5,880,789 of NW_021604600.1, forward strand.
AATTGTGAGGATGCTGGATCTAGGAAACCAAGCCTTAGGAAGGTCAGGAGGCAGTTGGACCTGTTCATACTGCCACACTAGAACAACCCTGACATCTGCCCTGGGCCATGCAGAGCCTTGGCCTCCTGGGACCTGAGCACCCACTACAAGGTGGTCTCAGCTTGGCAGACCTTTATCTTCACAGTAGCTTCCTTACTGGGTTTTTTGAACAAGTTCCAGGGCTGTCAGAGCCTCCCTTTGATGTTTAATTGCTTAATTATCAGTTTATTCCACTAACTTAACAAAAGAGAATAGAAACAGAAAGTGAGTAGAGGTGGGACTGCCTGGGAGGG